>NW_020653726.1:12399912-12404583 GCF_003589595.1 Hyposmocoma kahamanoa
TATATGTATATGTATATGTATATGTATATGTATATGTATATGTATATATATAAATATATATATATATATATATATAAACGTTTTAAGTATATACAGATTTAACTATTAAACTACAGTTACAACTTTCACAAATGTGGTGATCGTTCTAATCAGAGCATTAATATTAATAGGCTTTTTGTAAGTTTACTTTTCGTATTATATAGTTATGTTAGAACCTTGTTAGGGCACACCGTAAGCCACGCCACTTATCTATGAAGCTAGATATATTATTGTGCGTAGTCTGAAATTGCACGATACGTTTCGAAGCTGAGCGGAAATCGGCTAGATTACTTAAGGGTTGAATTTAAAGGGGATTAAATTTACAGCCGACGTTTACGACACACGAAAGCCAGTGCCGAAACAAGGTTGTCTTATGCAGCTAGTTTTACTAACTCCAATAATACACGTTTTCACTTAGCTTAGGAGTTACCTGCTTGATCTGTTTAAAAAACTAACGTACGACAAATGTTATAGCATGATCTGTATTGTAATTAGATTACGTTTTGTGGAGTTTCACCTGTCCCAAGGTTCAAAAGATAAATTTAGATTTTATAAATTGGATAGATGATATTCGTCGACAATGGTATTGGTAGTTGGGATCAAGGAGTGACGTTCAAGAACCGGCGAAACATGCGAGCCTATGTTCTTCTTATCATATCGATGGCATGAATACTATAACACACATAACAAACTTAACTAAATATTATATTAATTGCAGATACATTATTATATCTTATTATACAAGATATATTAGCTGCTGTGTAAACATCTTGGTGACACGTTCTGGATTCGCAGTAGCGTCTCTTCCTATCTATTAGATTGCATCTTAATGTGACCACTGAGGGTACTTTTATATAATATCCTCTTTTTTTAAAGTCTAGCAAGGGACTTTTATAGTATAATAATACAAACCATAAAACTTGTTTCCCAGCGAGGTACGCAGATACAATGAACCTGTTCTTTCTACGCTTCTGACATACATACCTACCTCCTTCCATAATTCCTCGTTTGTTTTTAACCGACTTCAAAAAAGGAGGAGGTTCTCAATTCGACTGTATGTTCTTTTTTCTTTTTTTTTGTATGTATGTTACGCGATAACTCCTGTATTTGTCAACCGATTTTCTTGATTCTTTTTTTGTTGGAAAGAAGGTACTTCCATAGTGGTCCCATTTCATTTTGAAGAAAATCATTTCGAAGGGTGGCTGTTCACGTATGAATATTCATTTTTATAAATAGCGCCTAACTTTAATTTAGGAGCAATTACTTTAATGGTTGATTTTGCTATTTCTCCAATTCAAAGCGTTTATCTCTCAATATACTTTGAGTAGTGTCGTAGTGAGAACCTATTTTTATTATCTCCAGTGTCAAGTCCTGTATAGTGGCGAACTAGGGGATATTTCAAAAAAACTTAGCAAATAGACGTAATTCTACGTACTTTTGAGGTCGGTTTTTTTTAGTACTCTGTACTGAGATTATAGTCTAATTGTTCATTAGTGCATTTTCAAATACACCTTCGATGTAGTGTATGATGGTGGTGATAGTGGACATCTATACCTTATTGTTATGTATGCATACAAACAACGAATAACATAAAAAAAAATCTTTTGATCTGATTTGACTCAACGTTGGTCTTACCAAATGAGCTATAGCTCACTATACCTTTCCTATCACTATAACTATACCTTATCTTTGTGACTCTTAGCAGGCGTGTATTATGGTAATAATGAAACAGCATGATATTTCCTAGAATGCACGGTTAATTCACATCCGAGAACACGCAAGAAAAAAATTGAATATTAACACTGCATCGTAGTAATTTTCTACGTTTCTCAAAATCCCACTAGATGTCTGAGTAAAAGTACATCCGTTAAATACGATTTCTCTTTGATGTCCTTCAATGACAGGTTCAAAACACGCCACTGTGGCCCCATAAAAAGCTGATTACGTCACTGCCTTGAGTTATACCGCCATTTAGTCCCAGTAGGCTCCGGTGAGCGAAAGTGATCATCGTAAACTTTCCTGGAATGCTGAAATATGCTGTTCGCACGTGACGTATTAAATCTTCTCTTAGACGACAGTGTGTTACTCTAAAATACCATGTTTATTTTTTAAATCTTGAGTGTGTTTATCAAGCGGCTCCTGGAAACTAGGGTACTTATTCAATGGTTGGGTTTGGTTATTGTAATAATTGAAAAGGGTGTACCATCCATCATCTTCTATACAAAAGGTGAAATTTTATGAATTAAAACAAAATAATAACGGTTGCTATTCGATACTTAAATTGTTTGTACTTTCGAATTCGGCTAAATTCATAAACCTCGTGTGGTCGTCAGTAGACACAAAAAACAGTAGGTATTACTAGAAATAATTATATGACAAGTTATGACTGTACCTTTACTTTATAACTAAAAAGGGTCTAGAAATTATTTATACTTTAAGCTCTAATTGCCCGATATTGCACATGAAAAATAAATAAAAATATTTCGTCCAAAAAGGGGGTTACGAGGATTTCAAATTTAGTCGAAAAAGGCATAAAGCCGGATTTACATTTGTCTGACGTGTCGTGTCGTAACGCGTCAGAACGGTATCGGTTTCATAAACACAACACAAGCCGACACGTCAGATTGCGACACTCTAATATAAATCTCACCATATTAAATGTATGAAACCGATACCGTTCTGATGTGTCACGACACGACATGGCAGACAAATGTATATTAGCTTAATTACCCACAATACGACTATCGTAATAGCTAATTGTTGCGACAAGTTTTAAATAATTTAACTAAATACAACCTGATTTCCAGTAATCCAACCACAAAACAACTTCAAAATCGATACCGCGACGCACACGTAAGTCTTTTCCAACATCATCTGTCACTTCACGCGCCCTTTTATAAAATTCTATTTCGACGATACATTGTTGTTTTCAGAAATTGAGGAACTTTTATTAAAAAGTCATAATCGTGTCAACAGAGATAAACAACACGCCAACAAATGTGGGTTTTTCTCATAGATAATCTTTCTCATTAATCCTTACCTTACTTATAACTGTTCCAAGAAAGTTCTGAGTGGCACTGCAACTCCTATAGAAAGGTGTGTCGCTTACTACAATGCATACGCCTTGTACGTCCTGTCACTTGGTATCTTAAAAAAAAATTAAAACAATTTTGTGACTCGTGAAACAGCTGCTGTGTCAATCAGAGCTTTAAATCACAAAAATCTGAGCGGACTCTGCTATTGCGCCTGTCGCCCTGAGACACAAGTTGGTAACTCCCATTTGGCTGGTAATTTCACCAGCACTCTTCAGAACCGGAACGCAGTAATGCAAACATTACTGTTTGGCGGCAAAAATAGGCAAGGAAAAATATTTCCCTGGACGAACTCTTTCACAAGGAGCTCTACTGCTACTAAATGTCCCTAAATTATTATTGAGCACACTATCGACAGTTTAAAGTTCACAAAAGATGTAACTCGAAAGATATCTGCTCCATATGAACGCGTGTTGCGCGAGCGGTAGTTAATCAACAAAATTAATAAAGTTTTATTAATAATCAACATTGTTAGCTTAGCATATTTAGTATAGGGAAGAAAACCTGGTTGATAATAACTATAATACAAAGTCTGATGACCTCTGATAAACTTGCAATCCCAAGAGTCACTAAGTACTATGAAATACAAAAACGTGAACTTAAAAAAAAATTAAAGATTATTATTATTATTTCACAAATTTTTGTTAAATACTTAGTTATTATTTTATTTAAATATTTTTGTTGTTCAATTGAGACTCGTTTCGATCTTGCAGTCAAACTGTATATACAAGTTTGTAAGACTAAGACTATGTTTAGCAAAGAAAATTGTACCCTTTTTTAATCCTAAAATGAATAAAATAACAGTACATTTTTTTTTTTTATTTTATACTTCACTAAAATAGTTGTTAGTTGCAGTCATGGATACTACTCATGCCTGAATGAGCTACTTTGATAATAATAATAAGCGTTCCGGCTCGATACATTTAATTCGCCTGTTCTTGACCTCAAGTCCCTGACCGGGCTGACATTACCGAGGAATGCCGCCTCTGCCATTCAAAATCATTGTTTTACGCCAAGGAGAGGCGAGAGAGAGAGTGAAATAGAAATCCAAAATAACAATAATAGATGCGTCGTAGACAAAGCGGATTTCATTTTTAACTGACTTCAAAAAAGGAGGAGGTTCGCAATTCGACTGTATGTTCTTTTTTTTTGTATGTATGTTACACAATAACTCTTTCTTTCAAGTTTGTGAACCGATTTTCATGATTCTTTTTCGTTGGAAAGGGGGTACTTCCATAGTGGTCCCATTTCATTTTGAAGAAAATCATTCACCTCGAAGGGTGGCTGTTCACGCATAAAGATTCATTTTTATAAATAGCGCCTAACTTTAATTTAGGAGCAATTACTTTAATGGTTTATTTTGCTATTTCTTCAATTTAAGGGGTTTTTCTCTCAATATACTTTGAGTAGTTTCGTAGTGAGAACCTATTTTTATTGTCTCCAGTGTCAAGTCCTGTATAGTGGCGAACTAGGGGATATTTCAATAACACTTAGCAAATAGACGTAATTCCACGTACTTTTGAGGTCGGTTTTTTTAGTA
>NW_020653726.1:12404593-12436610 GCF_003589595.1 Hyposmocoma kahamanoa
GCAAATAGACGTAATTCCACGTACTTTTGAGGTCGGTTTTTTTAGTATTCTGTACTGAGATTATTATTTATAATCCGTACGTGTAAAAGTCTATAGGTATCTGTAAAGAGTGACGTAGTCGCTTTTTGTGACAAAGTTCTTTAAATAAAGAGAAAAACCCATAGAGTATATAAAAAACAAAAAGGAACACTTCATGGAAAGGGTACTTCTTTTTAAGAGCTAGGCTCTTGTCGATAGAATAATAACCAACGATCTCAGTTCAGGATCCTAACTTTGAATTCCTGATGCGACACGACATTATCTTTTTCCCTTGTCTGATCTAAAAAGTTCGTCAAAGTTTTTGCATGCCTTCCTTTCTTCGAATTTCCCTTTTATAATGTTTCAGAAAACAATTTTGACGTATTACATGTCCAAACATCTTTCCTTCCAGTTCCCTATTGTCTTTATTAAATGCATATAAGTAGGGGAAAATATGGGATATTGGACCAGCAACTAAATTGCACCACACTCATATCGCAAAAAGTATTTTTGTAATTGTTTTATTAACACTACCATGCGATATGCGTCTAACTTCATTACATATTGGCCATGTTGTTTTTGTTGTGAAATTGCACGTCTGTTTTGGAAAACCTGTTTTTGTTATTTTTAATGCAAATTCCATAGCTCCGTGTTAAGTGCGTAGTTAACAGCATAAAAGTGTAATTTATCTTCAATCAACTTACATGAAAAAGTTTTTATAATATCATCATACTATTGGTTAAAAAAATGGACCAAGAGTGGGAAATGTATAGATGTTGAAATGGTCTTGGACGATTCAAATAGCAGGACACAAGGATAATGAATGTGCTAAATGCAAAAGAAATTACCATGATGAAGAGCTCCCAAGTTGAACGGAGACAGTGTTCGCGGTTCATAATCGGAATCAAGAACCATTACTTCAAATCCTGACATTTGCGATAATTGTCTTATGTGTAGAGCTTATTTTTTTTATTAGTAGGTTTGTTGTGTTAACTAATTGTTATGTATGTTATATTATGCTTCATTGTAATTTTTTATTTGTTTTGCCTCGGTGTCTATTGAAGTCCGGGTTAGCGACCCCGTGGTTCAATTTACAGAACCAGTCGGCTAAATTGGAACAAAGCTCGGATCTCACATTTTGTTGGTTTTTTAGATGTCTATACTAATTTATATCAATTAATGCTTCACAAATAAAAATTTTAATAATTATTGTCTCATTTCAAACAATAGACGTTTGTAAAAACGTTTGAAAAACATATTATTTAAAACGCATTTGAAAAGAAAATGGTCCAAATTAACGGACTTTCCCCTGTATAACATTCTCAAATATCACACCAATTACCTGTATACCTTACGTTATATATTTTTTTATCTGTATTAAAAGGTTAATACAGATAAAAACATACATAAAGTTTTGCCAAACGAAATTCATTTTATATAAGTGCCGATATTTACACGTATTTTATTACTTAATTTATTGTTAGCTTTTGCCATAAGATTTAAAAAATATATGTTTTTGTCGTATACTGACTATTAGAAATAATGAAAAATATACATTAATATCATTATGTGAAAATTCGACGTAAATTTTAATCATATTTATTGTTCATTTTAAAATGTTGTTTTTGTTCATCAACTCTGAAAGGCGGTGTAATAAGTTCTTTTGTGACTTGGCAAATAAAGATAATCGATTAAACAGCCAGAACTAACCACATAACTAATCAATCAATGACGGTCTTGCTTGACAGCCCGATGGTTTGTACTGCGGGCGTTGGATGAGAAGTTCCCGAGTTCGATTGCCTTGTCATCTTTTCTAAATTGGTTCTGAATAATGCTCCGTAGTGAATTCCGTTGCTCTGTTACCCAACATCATCATCAACCTATTATTTCAACGTCTCGCTGTTGGGGTACGGAGTACCTCCGTATCTCCTCTCAGACCAAGGTTTTGACCATAGTCCGCCACGCTGGCACCATGCGGGTTGGGCACTTCACATGTTTTTCGAGGGTTGTGGACCTACTTCGACGAGGTTTCATCACGACGTTTTCCTTCACTGAAGAGCTCATAGTAAATTTCAAATTAAATTTCGAGAAACTCGACATACGAGTCCGGATTCGAGCCAGCGGCCTCTACTTGAAAGGCGGTAGGTCAAACCATTGGGCTTTTGTACTTTTGTTACCACGGCTCTGATAGTCATAGTACAGGGTGTACGGTTGCGTACAATGTTGAACTTTGAATTACTGCGTTGACATGTCCTAGTTCTCGTGATATTGGTTATCGCGTCGCGATCACGAGGTAACATCTTGTAAGACAGAGTCACTATTCTGCCCTTACACAGGGAATTCATTCTTAACTAAGTATTTAGCGTTTTTTTTTTTATAAATAATAGACACACGTTTGGCCAGAGTCTCGCCTGATGTGAAGCGACGATATGAACGACGATGTTACGCGTTTGCCTAAAAATACCTATTCA
Source organism: Hyposmocoma kahamanoa (assembly GCF_003589595.1). Classification (NCBI taxonomy): domain Eukaryota; kingdom Metazoa; phylum Arthropoda; class Insecta; order Lepidoptera; family Cosmopterigidae; genus Hyposmocoma; species Hyposmocoma kahamanoa. Next base: position 12,407,083 of record NW_020653726.1, read on the forward strand.
GTCTAGCCTTAAATATCCCCAAATTGTACTTTTCGGGAAACACAGATACAGTATTCCATTCTTTTGCCGTACGCATCAGGAAGGAGGAAGCAATGCGCTTCGTGCGAATGGGTGGTATATCAACGTCGTAAGGATGGAATGATCCGGACCTTCTAGTCGACTACAGGAGGAACGGTGAGGGTGGAACTAAATTGAAAAGTTCCTGCGCACCAGTGGCGAGACGTGAAATTTGTTGTGAGTAAAGCCAGAGCAAAACAAAAAACTCCTTAAGAAAAAGTGGCGCCTTAGCGACACTTAAACACAACTTATTAACACACAAGGTACTCGTACACTTAATTACACTGGTTAACTTGTTCTACACTTAAAATGTAGTACATCAAAGTATATGGAAAATTTAACGCAAGCCGGTGAAAATCGAATTATATATACGTCGCCACTGCTGCTCACATTCCTCGTAATTTATCCGATAGAAAACCGACAAACAGTCTACTTTTTTGCAATGGTCGAGATTTTGTAGATTATATACATACATATCATCACGCCTGTCTCCCACCGGCAGAGACTATGGACCTCTACTTGCTACGCTCCTGACAAACCTCCTTCGCTTCCTGTACTCCCATCAATCTCTTCATACATGCACGTTTATTCTTGGTATTCTCAACGCATGACTAATGACAATCTCAATCTGATTGAGATATGTTTGCCGAGGCCTACCTCTCCCCACGCTTCCATCCACATTCGCTCTACAAATTTGTGCCATCAATAAACCAACATTCATTCTTTCTACATGACCAAATCCCTCTCACTATCCTTATAAATACATCATCTTTTATACCACAACGCTCTCTTACCTCACTGTTTAGCATTCTATATTTAAGACTAATACTGCACATATTGCGCAAAGCTCTCATTTCTACAGCATTCAACCTACTTTCATGTTTTTTCTGCGACACCCAACACCCACTTCTATACATTAGGGTTGGGACCAGCACGTCCCGATGAACAGCCAAGCGTGCCTGTTTTCAGACAGTCTGGCTACCCATTAAGGCACACAGGGCTCCATTCACTTGATTTGAGGCTTGCACTCTCCTCTCAATGTCCCTTTCACACTTACCATCTTTTGTCAACAAACTACTTTTTGTAGATTGTCTAAAAAAATGTGTTAAAACTATTTACATATATATACATACTTAGTAGGTACATAGCTTTATACTTTAACCAGAATGGAGAGCAAATTTAATTACACTAACCCGGCACGGAAATTTACACTGCTAACGCTGTTACACGGAAAACTAACTGTTTGTATATCGCTGATGTGTGGTGGGAGTCTGTAAACACAAACTTGCCTCTATTTAACCAACAGGTGCGTAGGGTCGCACCCTAACTCCTACATTAATAGAACATGATCATTTGCATCTTGGATGATACTATCTCGAGTGACCAAGACCTGCCCTTAATTAGGGTTTAATAACAATCTTGAGCCGTAGCTTAAGGGCCGAGAGGCGTTGTTAGTAATTAGAAATTTGTACAACTCACAACAAATAAGTAGCCCTTGCTATGTATTTAAATAATTTACACTGTGTAAATTACACTATGTAACATGACTTTTGTTTCTGGGTTATCAATATCATTATTTAATTGGTGCTAACATAAAACATGAAAAATCTTTATTTCCCTTGTAGTCCGGACAGCGAAAGGTTGAAATTTGGGTATTTTTAAGGAAACGTACAAATTTTCGAGTTTCTCTTTATTTTAAGACAAAAAGGGAACATTATTTTAAAAATCAATAATATATTTCAACCTACCTTTTACAAATTGACGACAACCGACCTAGAAACGTGTAGATTTGCCAGCTTAATAACATTAAGTAGCTATGTAAATAAAACTATGACAGCCACAAAAATAAAGCTTCAGGGGTATAGCTACTCTTTTCTACATACTTGCTGATCAATTTTTTCTTGTTTTCTTTTTTATGATATCAAGTGACAGGACGAAGTCGTACGCCTGGTGTTAAGTGGCACTTCGTCCAGAGACGTACTTCCACCTAACCTATTTCTGTCGCCAAGTAGTAATGTGAGAATTATTTGTGTTTCAGTTTAGAAGGGAGGGTGCTGGTGAAATTACAGACACATGGGACTCGTCAACTTATGTCTAAGGGTGACAAGCAATGTGGCAGTATCCCTTAGATCTTTACGATTTGAAGCTCTAAGTGGCACTGCAACTGCTATGGACAGGCGTGTCGCTTAACACCAGGCGCGTTCGTCCTGTCACTTGGTCTCATAAAAAAAACTGAATATACATTATTCTTCTTGATTTGCTATCTCCTACTGGAGCTCGGCTATCGTTAGAGCCACTTGTTACAATCTCTCTGCAAGGTTTTGGAGCCATATCGCTTTTGTGCATGTACATACATTCACAGCGTAATTCCTAGGTCTAGATAGTCACTTACACGTACCATCGTGTTAAAGAAGATTCCGAAGAACGAACACATGAGAGTACCTCAACTAGCACTTGGCCTTAGATAACTGGCCTTAGAGCACTGGAACATAATGTATGGGTTAGTACAGTACTAGGGCAATAATTCTTGCACCTCGCTACGGTAACTTTTATTACCAAGCGTAACTCACGTTTAAAGGTAAATTAACGCATTAGGTATTAAATTTAAAACCAGTCTAACATCATGCTACGAACGTAGCAAAAAGCTACGTACTACGCCGTAGCAATTTATTAATATGAAACTACGACGAAACACCGACAGTGTTTGCAAGTCAATGTTATTAATTAGTTGGTTGCTGGGTAGGTTTGTGTTGTTTATTACTTTGTGCGGGCAGTTTTCAATTAGTTTTGGCTAAAATGACTATTGAAGAGGGTGGTATTCCCAAAATGATATTTGTACATTACAATGCAATATCTATATTGGAAGAATGATTGCTTCTCAAATGAAAAGTTTATGGTTTAATATCTACATTACATACATTTATGAATGTTTAGTAACCATACATCTCGCTAACCGCTCACGCGATACATGCAGCCGTAGACGCATACCACACCTAGAGGTGCCGGTGATGATTTTATACCGATTTATCGGATATCGAAGTTATAACAGGTAAAAGAACTAATACTAATTGCTATTTCGGTAACTACTCTAGCAAACCATAAAGTTTTTAATGCCTGGGTCTGTCATTTAAAAAAAATAAACAACTTCAAAAATACGTCACGACAATCGTGTGTGTTATTGTTTGGGCTGGTGATGTCGGTGTTTATTTATTGAAAACATACCGTAAGTTGCGTTTATTAAGTTTACCCTGAATATAAATGATTATAAACTATACTTTAAGGAGTAATTTCATGGTAAACATTAGAACCACTCAAACGGAATATTATCATATTTACCCAAGTACACCAAAAAATTCATTAGTGCTTTTTAAGTGCATGATTTGCGGTGTATTACTGCATTTTATTTGAGATGTTTTTGTTGTAGTACGGAGGGTATTTATTTAGTAATGCAGAATAATAATTTTTATTTTTAAAAACTTGTATTTAAAAAGATAAAAAGATAAAGATAAAGATCGATTTATTTGTGGAAGTAGGTACAATAAGTTCATCAGATCAGTTCAATACATTAACAGTGCTACTACAACCAGTTTCGTCGAAACATACAAATATAATTAGTGGTGGTCGCATAATGTACAAAATATTATAATTAAAAACTGTCAAAAACTAGTAAATATGTAAAGAAAAAATATAATGAAAATTAGTAAAAATTAACATTGTCAAAAATAAAGCGAAAAATCATGTTAATGTCAAACTTACATAATTTACATTTCTAAGCCTCCATAAAATATGCGCAATAAACTGAATCCTTTTCTAATTTGCGAAACCAAATAGCCGCCATTTTGTGGTAGGATGAGCGCATCGCGTGAGCGGTCATCAGTGAAGTAAACCATCGTGATGAAACCTGTAGATTCACATTTCTTGTGAACGTATAGTTTCACGCACACTTTGACCCATACACTATAGTAGGACGTTTAACGTATTGATAGCTCGTACAGCTTAGTGACTCTCCTCGAATGGAATATTCGATTTGACTAAATCATTATTCTTAAAATTCTGTACACATAGCAAATAAATCTGAATGATGAATCCGCTTTGTAGACGGTGGCTAGGAAGTTAAGAAGGCATTACGCCCACCTTCTTCCTCCAGTGTAGACTGGGGCCAGAAGCACCCTCCTACCAAGCTTGAGGGTGCTCTATGTCCACCTCGAGACACCCTTCAAATAAGCCTACTCCCTGCGGGCCATCCGCCGAGGCGTCCCAGTAGTATGCGCATGCGGATCCTGGGGCGCTTCGGTATGGCGGTGAAGTTAACCGCTGAGTTTAAGTAGGTAAGTCCCACATAACAACTCGCTACTCACCCAAGCGGTATGCTTAATGCATTTCCCAGCGATAAAAAGTTAGTATATGAAAAAGCAGTACAACTCAAAAAAGTATCACAACGGCAATCAGCGAGTGCTAGAAGTGAATGTGTACGCATTTGCGAACATATTTTAAACCATTATCGGAGGTTTTTAAATAAAAACTTCAAATTTATTCATAAATAATAAGCTTAGTTTAATAATTTATTTGTGTCATTCACATTAAATAAAATCCGAGGTAAAATAAAAATGTATTATGAAAATTAGCCAAATGGAATGTTGGGGGATTAAGAATCGGGAAACGAATAACATATCAATGTGTTAAAATAATAAAAAAATAAAATAATAATAAAAACACACTAGGTAGTGCCCGCGACTTCATCTACATAGAATAAGTACTTTGAGTAGCCTACTGTACTACATTATTTTCATAGTTTTATTGGTTCTCCATACAAAATTTCATCCCCTATTTCACCCCATTTAAGATTTATTTTTGAGCAAAAAAGTAACATATGTCCTTTTCCTAGGCCCCGTCTATCTCTATACCAAAATTCATCAAAATTGATTAAGCGGGTTAGGCGTGAAAACGTAATAGACAGAGTTACTTTTATATTCGTAGTATTCGTTTGGATAAAATGGTGTCATGAAAAAAATTATAACGTGACAACTGTAACAAAATCTGTTCAATAAAAGCTGAAAGGTTCTCGTGTAAACAAAATTGTGTAAACCTTGTTTCTAGCTTGCGATAGGTAATCGCATTCACCGCAAGCAAAAAATGCGCCCAGATGTCGAATTGCGGACATCAGCCCGTTACACCATACCATACACCATTATTCCACAATACTAATATACAGATTTGAGAAAAAATCAAAAACCTTATCCTAAAATACACATTATTCGTATATCGGTTCTGCAATTTTCGACCTAAAACACAGGCATGGTTCCTAAATTTCAAGTAAAAAATCCCTGTCAACGCTGGAATTCCTCTTTAAATATTAAAGACGGGAAATGTGACGCACTTCTCCCAGCTTTTGGGCTTTTGTCTTATTGGAGAGCTCTTTGCTAATTTTAAGCGAAGCGTTAATCCATATCAAAGCTTTCTCGCATGCAAGCGGTAAAAGCTTGAAAAAAGCTTCAACTGTAAACGAAAAAGTTAACTCTAGCCGAGGCAATTTTTTCGCTAAAATTTCGATCGTGGCAAATGAAATCTTGATTTTTATTCTCTCTTGTTTTTTTAAACACGTTTTATTGATCATGTTTACTGTCAGTTTTATCGTTCTTAATTATACATATGTTGTACATTATAATTGAGTCTATAAAACGCAAAATTGATATAACCGACATTCAATGTTACTTTAAAAATGATACTTAAGTCTATCATTATTGCATTTTTTAACGTGCGAAATAGTATTCATAAATATATTATGTTCCTAGATTGTTAGTTCTTGGCGACACTTTTCTAGTCTGGTCTAGCGTATTTAAAGAAAGGGGGAAAAGTCTACTCGAACGTTTTATTAGTGGTTTTTTTTAAATAAAGAATAAAATACTATAAACTATATTAAAAACTTAAACTTGATTTATTTTATTTTATTTATTTAAACACTTTATTGTACCACAAAGTAACTTACAAATTTTCAGAAACAATTTATATATTTGTGTATAAAGGCGAGCTTATCCCATAAAGAGATTTCTTCCAACTAACCTTTGAAAATCTGAAAGGAAAGTTGGTTTTTGGGGTGGCACTAAAAATAGATAAGTAAAGAAATGGAATATACTATACTCAATAAATACACAGATAAATTTAATAAATCAAATGTACATACGAATAAATATATATTAAGTTGAATGTTGAATGTTGATACATTAATACATACAAAGTCTATAATAAAATGCACAAAATAAAACTATAAATAAATATATCAAATGAAAATAAATATTTCATGAGCTCAAACATGTGGAGTCTGAACAATACCAAAACTTCAAAAGAGCACCTTGAAAACCCGAACCGAAGGCGACTGTCTGACCTCGACCGGGAGAAGGTTCCACATACGAGCAGCATTTACTGTGTGAACAAGTTCGAATATTTTTGGGAACTGTGTTGTGGAAGGACGAGGGACAAATTGGGGACAGAACGCAGGCAGTCTTAACTTTATCCTCGTGTAATTGGGCGCTTATGGTGCTTAAAATATGTGTATCTATGGCACACATAAATATTATGTCAATGTTAAATTACTTTAAATATATTGATAAAATAATTAGGTCGATTTTTGTTAAATACGCAATATTCAAAGTATTTGTATGTGATATTTTGTAGTTTTTTTTTTTTTTGGGACTGAGTATAACTTTTTGTTTAATAACAAAAAATAAACGACTACAGATAAAATAAAATAATTGGGAACAATTTTAAGTTTATAGTCGAATTTCGAATTGGTTTTTTAAACCAACTTAATAAAATACGAAAAGCTGTTGAATCTATTCACCGACAATCAATGAGGGGTCAATAAAGTTGGGCGGTAGAGTTGACAATAGAAAATAATGTAGCCCTTGCAAAACTTTATTTCTCTGCGTTTATTACTCAATGTAACGCTCAACATATGTTATGAATTGTTTTTTAGTTTTATTTAATTAAAATAATATTCAGGTAAGGTAAAAAAGACAATAAAAGCTTAAATAATATTTTAAAATAAAAAGTTTTATTTCGTATGTTTTTATGTCATCTCTTTTGTCAACTTTTTAAAACGTAACATTTTCATTTCCATCGCTTTGTTATGGAGAGTGTAAAATATAAAAACCTCTAAAAGTTTCATGAACAAAAAGATGTATTCTTGAACACAATACATGGAATACATTTATTGAGTCGATCACCGGCTAAAAATGAAACGGCGGAATTTGAATAGCCACAGAAATTTACGGTGGGGACCGTCTCCAAACAGTAACCAGCGGCATAAAAATAACGACTCAGCGTAAGAAATATGAGTAATATTAGTAACTTGATAGTAATAGTAAACATGAAACTCCATTGATGAAAAAGTAAAAGCTTCTGTTGTTTTTGTTATTGTTCGATCTTTGTATTTAATATAAAAAATGTATAAAAAAATAATTGAATATCATGGTAGTAAAACAATATAAAAATAAAAAATAAATAATAAATATAAAAATTCAAACCACATACCCTTAGATGCTATTTATCATTCAGATACACCAATTAAATTGTAATTGTTGCTAATTAACCGGTATACTTTGTAAAATGTTTCAAATATTTATTAATTAACTTTTTTTTAAATATTAAAATTATATAAATAATTATTATTATTATTTGAAAAAAAATTATTTTACTAAATTATAGTTACTAATTAACAGCGATAAATACTTTGCAATAGTTCAGAATATATTCATAAAGTAACACTTTTAATTAAAATTTAAAAGGTCCGAAACCGACAAAGGTGTAGGGGTTTCTGTGAGGTGCAATATTGAACACAATATGCAATGCGGTTAAGGTTGAATTTATACCAAAAAATTTATAGCAAAAATCATATTTTAAACAGTTCAAAAATTAACGCTAACCTATGAGGTAACATGAATTATTTGGTTGCAATTTAAGGCACAAGATTTAATAAATAAAATGTAAGTTTTCATCATAAATAAGAACGAACATCTGTCTTCAAAACTGATGACTTAAGCTCTTACTGGCCTTTTGATCAAGGTTTACATTTTAAATCACAACAAACAAACCAACGTTTTGGATCCTTTACAGATCCCACCGAATGCAAAAGAGACCGCGAATGCAAAAGCGATTTAAATGCGGAAAAATAGTTTCATTTCCTATATGTAACAATCGCGAAATCCTAAGAATTCGATATTTCATCTATTTGCCAAGTTTTATTGAAATCGAGTTACGGGAAAGTGCGCGAACAGATTCATCCACTAGTTTGGCATCCTTAGAGGGGAGATATTTTCATAAAATTTCAATGGGACCACTGAGGGACAATGGGACCAACTAAAATCATCAAAATCGGTTCTCAAATGCCGAAGTTATCGCGTAAAGTACATACAAAAAAGTACAATCAAATTGAGAATCTCCACCTTTTTTTGAAGTCGGTTAAATATTTTTTTATAATTAACAATAATATGCTAAACAATCATACCGTTATTTAATTATATTTAGTTTAGAAAAGTTAGCTGGTTTGACTCTGGAACTCCTCATCTAACATCCACAGTGCTAACCATTGAACCATTGTGCTACCGAGGTTGTAAAACTAAGTTGTTGGTTTGTTCCAGTGGCCGGCATGGCAGACGTTTGGGTGGATTTACATTCGCCCAGGTTCGTGGTACACCATCACAGTGCCACTTTGCGCTGCGACCACAACATCGACCCACAGGCACTTTATAAGGTCAGAATATAATAATATGACGTACTTTCTCGCAATTCCTTATATTTAGTAGCAGTTCATAGAATTGCTGCCATTTTACCTATTTTTGCAGCCAAACGGTAATTTAACTGCATCTGTAACCGAACGGTTAATTGCTTTACCATGCTGGAATACCACCCATAGATCTTGGGTTCGATTCCCAGGCCGAGAGGAATTTGTGTAAGACGTACGTTTATTTCTCTCGTGACTTTAGGTGTAATTTGTAATTGCAATGTGTGTCCATGGCACCCGCGATATAGGTTAAAGACAAAGACAAATAATCTTTATTTCATAGGTAAGCAAATTACACTTGAAATCGTTATACTGATTAAACTCTACTTATCATTCGTAAGGCAGATTCCCCTGAGAAGAATGAGCAAGAAACTCTAATTGGTGCTCTTTGTAAATATACATTTCATTACATTAAAATTTATCATTACAATATTTAATTTAAACATCTTAGATTGATAATACCCGAAAAAGCTAAAAGGGTCACTACCATAGATTTTTATCATCCAAGTACGCAGAAGTTGTATAATAATAACATTTAATATAAAGTTTTTGTTTCACTATAGTTTCAAGTCTCGTAAATAGCAAATTTTGATTATCAATCGGAATTTTATTATGGAAACGTATACATTGCCCCTTGAATGAATTTGAGACGTTATGAAGACGACTGTCAAGAACAGCTAGTTTATTTTTATTCCTCATATAAATGTTATATGTCTGTCACTATTTCAAGGTTTCCATAGTCCGGGTATTAAAAAGAAATGTGTGCATTACTGTGATCCAGTTTAGGTTTAAGTTTAGAAGGGGTAAGAGTGCTGGTGAAATTACCGTCACATGGGACTTGTCAATTTATAAGAATAAAGATAAATTTATTTCAATATAACTTCAATAAAACAAATATAAATATCATATTAGAATAAGCATTAAGAAGGGAATCTAAATTAAATATGTTCTTCATTGTAAAGCTATGTGTTTTAATATTAAAACCAATGTGTAATTGCGATGCCTATACTAAGTAAATGTGTGCAAGTGTTTTAGGCGTCTTTTCAGGCAAATTTCTTTATATTACAGCTTGAGATTTTCTATATTTAACAAAAATATAATTAGTAGTTATAAATTAATGCCTCAAGGTGGCGGACGCGTGCCAGTGTTCTTCAGATGTTTGCCATTTAAGGGCTCTGGGTGGGATTGCAACTGTTACGGACAATGGCGCTTACTACCAGACGCACGACTTGTTTGTCCGTCACTCAATATGATAAAAAAAGTATTTTTGAGAACATAACTATTCATATATATATATATATATATATTTTTGTAATATTCTTAGTGTTTAAAAAAAATAAAAAAAAAATACCGGGGTTTAAATGAAGTCTATTTTAAAACTCAAAAAGTTATTATGTATTTAAGAAAAGTTTTTATGACTTCTAAAAATCTGGAAAGAAAAGAGTTCTCGTAGTTCGGTTTGAAGTTAGAAAGATAACATTTTAAAATTCATATTCGTAAAACTTGTGGAACAATATTAATATAAATTTCCAAAATAACTCCCTCAACTTCTAATGCTAATTTCACAGACCCTCAACGGATAACGTCACGGAAGAAAAAACAGTGTAATTGCTTTAAACTTCGATTAATATCAGAATATATATGCTGTCGCCATTCTGTGATTCAATTTTAAACACTATGAAATCTTAATAATGATTGGTCTTAGTTTGTAATTTTACAAGGTGTACCAAAATTCTGAACTATTAACATAATTTAAACGTTACTCAGTTGGCATATCGTTGAAAGTTCAATACCTGTTACTGCAAGTTACGACGTTTAGCTCTTGTCATTCTACAAACAAACAAAAAATCTATTACGATAAACAGAAAATGGAAAATTTATTAAAACAAAACATCGAGTATATAAACAGAAATAGATACGTAATGTCATTTAATTTGTTTGAAAGCTATTCTGCCAAATCATTACTGTGACAACTGCGCTCCGATTGGCCAACCCGAATTCGAAACAAACGAGGGGTGTCGTCAATTATTTCACTTCAAATAGACCAGTTTAACTTGAGTTTTGCTATAATGGACGAAAATTGCGTAATTACATATTTAATATATAATTACCGATGAAATGTGAATCCGTTTTGCCACACTACCGAATGGAACACCCCCCATTGCTAGAGGTATTATCTTTATTAAAATAAATACAGAATATTTTTGGAATATACGGATAAGTACACGCAGGTCAGTTGTTGGCGCTGTACTATTTCAGTTTTCTAATTTGTGATCTCAGCGCAAACGAGAGTTGATATTTAAAAGTGATTTAAGGTCCATTTACCTGATGAGTTGCCACGGATGGATGACCCTTAATTCGTCTCTATTTCTGGTTAACACCACCAGCACAATATAACAGGTGCGACTGTTATTTTTGCACTCCTAAGTAGCAAAATAAGGCATAATAATCCAAGATTTTCGAGGTTTTGCGCGAGATAATTGACTCGACGGTAGCATACAAAGCGAAAATGGCGAGGTAAGCTCAATTAAGTGGAACTCCGCCTACTGTTAGCATACGTGTCACGCCCAATAGACACTTCTACTGTATTTATTTTTCTGTGGTATACGTATACAACGTTGTCTTCAATGTATAATACGACCCCAATATAACTCCTTTACTTTGACACACACGCGTTTGATCATTAAGAAAATTACTCCTTTTATAGAAAATTAATTTACAACCCGTTTTATTCCCTAAAATCGCGTTCAAATCTGACAATTGTTTCAAACGACAGAGTGTTACAAACCCGACAAAAGCTTATTTTATTTGATAACGAATTGTACACTGAAGAGCAATTTCTTTCAAAGGAGTTGTTTTATTGTATTTTACATTACATTTACTAGCAGTAGAGCTCCTTGTGAAAGAGTTTCTAGAGTCTGGGGAAGTACTGCCACTTTCTATTTCTGCCGTCAAGCATAATGTTGCATTGCATACTGTTGGCATTACTGCGTTTCGGTTTTGAAGGATAAGGGTGCTTGTGAAATTATAGGTACAGTGGCAGCGCCCCTCAGATCTTTGTGATTTAAAGCACTGAGTGCCACTGCAACTGCAATGGACAGGCGTATCACTCACCACCAGGCTCACGACTTGTTCCTCCAGTCACTTGGTATCATAAAAAACACTATTTCATATTTGTGTCCACGTCTATATCAGACCATTCTTTGACGTTTTATTTCAAAACTGTTATATTACGACATTATTCATATGAAATAAATGATTCTGTTATATGGAACTTATGTGCAACTTTATTAGAAATTTAAGAGACATGAAGTTTGATTTCAAAATCCGTATTTGAATTTCCACACCACTGCCGTTAAGAGTGCGAAAACCGTTTTGCATTTATCCGACAACAGGTTGCTAAAAATGCAAAGGATTATTCAAATTTCGAATAAATATGAATAGATGTTGAGTCATTTTGTTAAACGAAACCAGGGATACATTTGAAGACGATTCAATTATTTTTAGCTTCTTTATTTTTAGCTTCTTATTTGCAGTCTCATTCTAAGGTTTGTGTGTGTTAAAGTGTATTTAAATAGAAAACCACCGTGATACTCAGACATATAAACTAAAATAACGGATAACTCGCATATTTATCTTTAAGACATGTAATACATTTACTATATAATATATATACATATATTTTTTTTATAACATCAAGAGACGAACAAGTCGTGCGCCTGATGGTAAGCTACACGCCTGTCCACAACAGTTACAGTGCCGCTCAGAACTTTAAATTGCAAAGATCTGAGGGGCACTACCACAGCGCTCGTCACCCTGAGACATAAGTTGACAAGCCCCATGTGCCTGTAATTTCACCAGCATACTTACCATTCAAAACCGGAACACAATAATTCTGACATTACTGTTTCACGGCAGAAATAGGTAAGGAAAAAGTGTTTCCCTGGACGAACTATTTCACAAGGAGCTCTACTGCTACTAAAATATGCATAATGCATAATATATAATGTATATGCATAATGTCTACGTGTTTATAATACTTACGTCATTATCATTATCAACCACAGCCTTATTTCACCTACTGTTGAGTAAGGCCTCTCGAAGTTTGTGCCGTCCACTGTCCGGGGGTCTACTATCGTTCTCCGTCTGACATCTGCCCGAAACGATTACTGTCAAATAAGTAACACTCGATCAAGTATGAAGCTTCATTCGTATCATGCGTCTTTTATCGAGTATTACATATTTGACAGTAATTATTTTGAACGGATATGGACGGAGAACGAGAGTACAGGGGGCCTGCCACAACCTCTTAAAACAATATTACTTTAACCTTACATTGACTTTTCGTACCATGACGCGCTAAAAGTAAGCTTTTTATAATGGTAAAACTATGTTTTATTGGCAGCTTTGTGATTATTCATTCACTCAGTTCGTACTATGACGCAACGTTAACATTAAAGTAATATTGTCCTTATCAGCAAATTTAGCAATCTTAAAATAGTTACCCGGACGCGGTGTGGAAGCTACAATATTTTCGAATTTATTGTCTAAATATTGATTTGTAATGATTAAAAATAACTTATTTACTATTCCGAATTTACAACGTGACTATCAAGAGTCAACTTGTTTTATTTATTTTTCTTCATGAAAATGCGGAAAAATAATTGAAAACTACGTAATTTTAATAGATTTTATGATTACATACTTTTTATTACAGTTAAAATTATCTGAATGTAAATAACATTAAGTACTTTAAACATTATACAACGATAATACGATTCAAAACATGAAAAAAGAAAGAGATGGCGTCATATAATTCCTTAGAGGATGAAAAAAAATCCAGGTCTAAGTATAATTCATACAGCGTTATTTCTTTCCTGTTTTCAGTAAGGAATAGACAATATTGGGAAATCATTCGTTCTTTTAATCACTTTAGCAATAATACATTACTTGGTTGACAGGTTTGTCATGGTACGAGCTAACTCTATGATAAGCTTACATTAAGCTTACATTGAAATAAGATTGTTTTTGGAAAGGTTATGGTTTGTTGGCCGTATCCATTGACACCCCGCGACACGCGTACTATGTATAACACTTTCATTGTTATATCTGTTTAGTTTATTATATTTCTTCCTCTTTGTCTTTTGCACAATGTTGTCTTCTTATAACCGTTGTTTTCACTACCTTGGTTTACCTGGAAGAGATTACTTTTAGAGATAAGTCCGCCTTTGCTTACCTTCTCTATTTAATATTACTTTGTATTTTTTTATGTAATAAAGTATAATTTTTGCTCGACATGTTTCGGACCAGTCCGTAGTCCTCATCCATCAGCTTCATGAGCTTCCGCGATGGTGGCACGACGACAACAGCTTTCGTTTTTCTTTTTGTTTTCACTTAAATTCGTGAGTTAACCGTTAATTTAGTGAATTAGTGTATTTAAAATTATCAAAGATCAAAGAGTAACTTTCGTAACTTAATTATATTATAATGTACTTTGTTCAAGTGGATATAAATATTTAGTAAGGAACAGCCGATTTTGTTAGAGGGGTTTTCAGAGAAAATGTTGATGTATAAATTGAAAGTGCCACCCCCCTTCGGATATAATTCATTAAGATACCACTCGGCTTCGGTATAGTAGGATACTTTATAATAATAATAGTAATTATAATAATTTATATCGTTTTATGTGTATTTTATAAATAAAATTCATTTATTTTCATGTCTTTTTCATTGTAATCAAATGCATTGTCATTTCCAATCATAAACTTTTAATTTCTTAAAAAACAACAACACAACTATTATTTTTAGTAGCAGTACACCTCTTTGTGAAAGAGTTTGACAGGGAAGTACTGCCACCTTACCTATTTCTGCCGCTCTGAATGGCAATGCCAACTGTTATGGACAGGCGTGTCGCTTACTCCCAGCCCTCGACTTGTTCGTCCCGTCACTATTCACTACACGTATCATAAAAAAATATTTAATAAATTAAAATTAAAGTAAATTTCCCACTAAATGGTCAAATTAGGAATCGAATCTGGGACCTTATCATTCAGCTCCCACAGTAATAATAATAATAACGCACACACTCAACATAGCCCCGCACTAGGGAAACCCTGTGTCGCGGGTGCCATGGACACATACATAAACAACCACAAGTTACACCCAAACTCACGAGAGAAATAACGTAGGCCATACTAATATTTCTTCCTACCCGGGAATCCAACCTGGGACATCTGCGTGGCAGTCCGGCATGGTAACCGTTCGGCACAGGCAGTTAAACAGTTAAAACCGTACGCCACGACGCCGTACGGCTTTAACTCGTACGCCACCGAAGTCGTCAGTTTTGTTACATTTTGTATTATTATTTAATGTTTTCATTTTTCGTTTAACGATGTCAATGTAATTTCTCATACTTTGACGTGCTGTATAGTTCATAATGTACACGACAGTGCCGTACGAGTACTTTAATAAATACAATAGTACATGTAAATTTTATGTGATTGTTGATATAGATTACATAACAATATATAATAACGCACACACTCATTGCCCCGCACTAGAGAAATTTTGTATCGTGCGTGCCATGGACACACACATAGGCAACCACAAATTACACCCGTACTCACGAGAGAAATAAATGTAAGCAATACAAATATTTCTCCTCGCCAGGGAATCGAACTCCTGACCTCTGCGTAGCAGTCCGACATTATGACCGCCGACTACAGAGGCAGTTTTATGACATTCGTGGTTTTTTAATAAATGATTTATCTCTACAAGACTCTTACCAAGACACGATTGGAGTTATAATTATCCCTATATATCAGCCAACCCGTGATCATGGAGCGTGTAACCGTTACGAAATATCGTAGATAATAATGAAGAAGTCCTACCATAAATTTGTAACTAATGGTAATCCTGACCATGAATAACATTATTAATAGAACAAGAAAGACCTGTGAGCAACTTTTGAAGTTATTTACTAAGTCAGGTACCATTACAGATACCAAAAGCGGACAAGAGATGTCGCTGTATTAATTACAAAATTTATTTTATTGTTGTTTAACTAAAATTATATTTTTATATGTATTTTTTATTACTGCACTAAATTGTCATTATCATTGATAGTAGCAATCTTGTCTACGGAAGTACTGCCATCCTAACTACTTTTGCCGCCAAGCGGTAATGTCAGCATTACTGTGTTCCAGTTTTGAAGTGAAGGGTGTTGGTGAAATTACAGGCACATGGTACTTATCAACTTTCAGGGTCACGGGCGCAGTGGCAGTGCCCCCCAGATCTTGGCAATTTAAAGCTCTGAGTGACACTGCAACTGTTATGGACAGGCGTGTAGCATACCATCGGTAATTTTAGTAAGGCAACATTGATCCTTAATGATAGAACGAGTTAATGCCATCACCGCCATTTCATTGACATTCTATTGGGACTCCACTGCCATTGCAACTAGATTTTAGAATAACAAATATTATCATAATTGCAATATGGTCATAGTGAAGTGTGAATTACAATGACCACTGAAAATTTCAAGAAAATTAGCAGACTTTTGGCCCAGATGTACTGGTCTTTTTTTTTGGTCGTTTTTATTTTATTTATTTATTTATGCTCATAAATACCATACCTTATACATAATAATAAAGCACTAATTACCAAAATTATTTACACGTGTTGTCTGCGACGTGTGAAGCAACGTGAGTGTCCGGGTAACCGGCCTCGGAAACGTCGGTACTTGACACCCTTCGGCATTCGGTCAAAACTACTCCTTCATTAAGGTTTTATAATAAGTATCATACGATATGAGTTGAGGAAATACACGTTTAGCGACAGCTTGCGACTTTTAAGCCTTTTGTCTTACTGTAGTCTATTATTTTTAATTCGCCACATCACAGCCCTATCAATAGATATTAACGACGACAACAACAACGTCCTCTTATCTTTTATTTAGGCTCCAAAGCTTTTTGCCGACCTCAGTCGTCGGAGTGCGCACCGGTTTTCATGGAGTAGTCATCTCTGAGGTCCCGGGTTTGATCCCCGGCCGGGTAAATATAGAAAACTAAATTTTCCATACTATCCGGTCTGGGTGTTTGTTGTGCTGTTTTGTTCCCGGTTTCCATAACACAAGTACTTTAGTTACTTACTTTGAGATCAAAGCAACGTAGTTTAATACTTATATTTATTAATTTATTGCCCAATATGAAAGCTTACAGTCCCGTGTTTTCCAGGTGGTGTTTTTCAAGAACGCTCAGCGCATTATGAAGTACGTGCGCGAACGGGATCCGCCTTTCGAATTATACAATATCACTGGAGCCGAAATCAATGTAAGTTCTATCGATTTGAACAACATTTACGTATTCAAGTAAATGTTCTTTGTGGGGAAAAATTCCAAGTACCTACAAATAAACATGAATCAAATTTAGCGTATCAAAACGTTAAACGAAGATATGCAAATTATCTTAATAACAATAATAATAATACAATCGTTCTTTATTTTAACACAAGGATCAGATCGACAGTAAATGCGAAAGTGCAGAGCCGTCAACACCGCCTTATTTCAATGCGAGCCTAGGTTTTAGGAAGTGAGGTATGAGGGGTCGCCCTTTTCCTCCATCCTCTAAGCACCAAGGTCGTCTAAACATCAGACTGTAAAGTAGGAATGTCATCAATTCAATTACACAAAGTTGCGTTCAGGAATTCAAAAGTAGAAGGAAACTTTTCTATTACATACAGATCTCACAAAATGGAAATATCTTTAAAAGAACATCGTTCGTTACCGATGATAAATCAACCCGTGTACTGTTTTTATTTTTTACAAGAGTTTTTCCTTTGACATTTTTTACTTTGTAAGTGACCTTATTAAGGTTGTTTCCCATTCTTATTTCATGTCGTATTTGGAAGAGATAGAGTCCAAAATAAAGAATGATACACTTTGCTCACCATTGGACGCCAAGGGTGATCGATTCAAGGAAAATGGTTTGGAATATAACTCCTTTACCTGTTCTTTAGTAATATTTTTATTAGAAAATGTAGAAAAGGCAATGGACCGTAGTACTTTGATTGTTCATACAAAAGCGATAATAATATCATCAGCGCTAAAATTAATTTCCAGACCACAGGTTATTGTGGTCTGGAAATTAATGTGTGAAATGTGTGTTACTCGTACTAAAGCAAACAACGACCAGGTTAACTAATTTTGTTATACTCTGTATTCGTAATATCTAAATTCTCTATGACGTTTATGATACCGCACTTTTGGTGTAATTATGGCCAACTGAAAAATAGCAACTTTTCGGGAGAACGTTATAAAGAGTCTACAAAGAAAATTTGGCTACAACTTTTATAAAAAAAAGGGAAAGCTATAAAATTTAACACATAAGGTCAGGTGAGGTAAGTGGGACACCAGTGGGTCTTGAAGCCTTAACTCATAATATAAAGAGTTTATCACTATTTTCTCAGTCTATTTTTATCAGTCGATAAAACAGACAAACGAATTTCGTTTAAACGATTTTAAAAAGATGTCGCTATGATGCTCCAAATTCAAAAGGCGCAACAAACAAATTTGACAGTTGTGAAATCTTGAGAACACGAGAACCTTTGCAAGAAATATATGCGATGAATTTTCCTCTTACCCCCTCTTTCGGGGGAGAGAAACGTACAATTTGCATTTTTTCGACATATACATCGTAAGTATTGAATTTAACGTAATGATTACATGTTGAAACATATTAAGCTGATAGACAATGGCATTCCTATAAGACTTTATCTGTTGTTTCTAGAGCTCAAAACATTTGACTCAAAATAAAGTATTTTCTTACCCCGCCTGACAATACATAATTTGTTTGTAGTTCGTATTATTTTTTTGACTTCCATATTGTGATAAAAGTTTCGAGTAGCACAAAATACCTACTATTTTAATACTACACTAAAATGTACTCTCACTAAATCAACTATTGTCTATCTATCTTGTAAGTCAAGATTATAAGTCATATTTAAATCTGTTGGGTATAGCCTTTATATTCGCTAATATATTTTTTAAACTGTTTAATAAAATACAATAAAAGTTTTTCTATAAAATATTTATTATGTATAAGTAAAATAATAATAATAGTAACGTTTATTCCTCCACAAAAATATGTACATATAGTTCTTAGTAATTTAAGATACACGCAATAACTTATTTTTGGGAGTTGGTGCTTGTTAAAGGCTTAACGCCTGTACTATAAGTCGCCAGGCTCGCACCCTTGGAAATGACACATGACAATCTTAAGGTATTACTAAGATTAATTGTTTATAAAGGAAAAACATTTAAATAGTGAAAAAATACATTTGACATTATTGAACTATATACACCTAAAAGATCAAACTTAAATTAAAATTAAATTTAAAAACTTTCTTGCACGTAAAAGATATTTGACTATGAGTGCGTGTTGTATTATGTGTGTGTGCGTAGTTACGGATATAAATATATATATATAGTGCATTGTACAGAAAACATCCCAGGAAACAGAAAAATCTACGAGTGAAGGCAGTCCTGAGATGGTCAGAAGTAGCCATTATGCAATGTCGTCTATTAGAGGCGCTGTCGTATGGAGTGAGGGAATGTTGCTTTAAAACAGTCCAGAGAACGAATAACTGTCTAACAGTTAGAACTTCACAGAAAGAGTAAAGATCTCTCGTTGGGAACCGGTAGGGTTTGAAGCAGGCAAGCTTTAGTAAAGCTCTTTGTGCTCTTTCTATAAGAATAAAATTACCTTTAGCAGCCCCACCCCAACTAGTAATGCAATAGGTTAGTAAACTTTGTACTAGAGCAAGATACACCATTTTCATGATGTTGACGTCTGCGACATGACGAAGACATTTAAAAATATAAATTAGCTTACGGATGCGCGCTGACAGTAGATGTATGTATTGTCTAAAGTAGAGTGTAGAGTCAAATAGCAAACCAAGATATTTTATGCTTTTGACAGTTTTCAAAACGTCAGCCTCAGATCCCGGCACCTGGGTGGAGATAACAGTAAACTTAAGATAGTTTGCGGTAGAGTATGTTTACGTATAGAAAAAGGCACCACTCTAGTCTTGTCCACATTAAGTGTGAGCAGATAGTCTTCTAGCCACTCCCTCACCACGTCAAAGCCCGACTGGGCGGATTGATAAACTTCATCCCAATTTACCCCGGTGAATATAAGTGCAGTGTCATCAGTATATGAGAAATTTTTACAGTTTTGAAGTTGTAAATTACAAAGGTCATCAATTTACACCAGGAAAAGAGTAGGACCCAGAATACTGCCCTGAGGGACCCCAAAGGTGAAAGGTTGGGAAACGCTAGTATAATCACCAATTCTAACACACTGGAACCTACCTGTGAGATAGCTCTCAAAAATGTTTCACTGCAAGCCCCTTAGTCCCAATGCCTGGAGCTTATGCAGAAGTCGGGGTATCGAAATAGTATCAAAGGCCTTAGCCAAATCCAAAAACACACCAAGATACCCGTACCGCTTATCCAAGCTGACAACAACATGATCGACCAAATTATGGACTGCGTCAGAAGTGGTTCTACCCCTTCGAAACCCGTACTGATTATCTGATAGAAATTGGCCAGTTTCCAGATAATTTACCAACCTATTATTTAGAATGCGCTCGAGGATCTTTGAAAAGGCTGGCAGGACAGAGATGGGCCTATAATTGTTTAAAAGTTTTCAATCGTTTGAATTGGTCAGGAAAGACTCACGTAGAACTACTCAAATTACATATATAAGAGAGCGGCGGTATAATAAGGTATTTGTATCGTCTTAATAAATTTCCAGAAATGCCATCCCATCCTATTGCACAATCTGCTTTTAGAGTGTTAATTAAATGCTCTACCTCTTGTTCGTTCGTCTCCAATAAAACAAATGAATCACCACTGCATCGTTCAACCATGTAACGACTAGGATTAGAATGGTTCACCATATCTATAGAGTCCTGAGGTGTGTTTCCTACGTGTAACAGTGAATCATTCACAGCTTTATTTTTAGTTACATTGGTAACTTTACCAATGGCCTCCCATAGTTGTCGCCCATTTCCACAAGCCTTTCTGATTTCTTCCCTAACTAATCACCTTACTAAATACAAAATAAAAATACCTAACTAATCACTGATTACAGGTTTTTTACCACGATATGACTTTTTATTTAACTATCTTAGACGAGAGATCGCCCAGGGAAATACTGCCACCTTACCTATTTCTGCCGCCAAGCGGTAATGTGAGCGTTACTGCGTTACGGTTTTGAAGGGTGCTGGTAAAATTACAGGCACGTGGGTCATCTCAACTTATGTCTCAGGGTGACGGGCACAGTGGCAGTGTCCCTCAGATCTTTGCGGTTTAAAGCTCAAAGTGGCACTGCAACTGCAACCATCAGGCGCACGTCTTGTAATCTCCGTATCTTATCTTTTGTAATCCGTCAAATAATATCATAAAAAAAAGTTACATATTTGAATGAAATCTGTAACTGGTGACAATTAATCGTTTAGTTAATAATTGAACACAATATTATTTAAGCCGCTCAAAAGAAGTGTTTTTGAGCAGATGTAAATAAAATAAATACTTAGAACAATGTATCCTTTTGCTCATTTTGTTTTTCTTTTCTTTTAAGTATTCTACATAAAGTTATTTAAATAACAAAACCCGCTTCCCTTCAAGGATTTGTTTAATTAGTGTTTGTAATAAAGAAGTCGCATTGTATTGTGCAAAACACGATCACCGTTTTTTCCCGGTTATCGTTTCAATCATGTTTGTTTTTATTGTATTCAGACTTACATTTAAATAAATATATTAAGCCACATAATTACGCATCCTTCAGGGAACAATGACATAAGTGGAGTGACGTCAAACATGTTTAGTCAAGCTCTCCAATTCCTGTAACTCTATCCACTAATATTGTAGATAGAGTTACAATAATTGGAGAGGATGTGGGTTATATTTTTCTGCACCCAATGGAGCAATAAACGTTTTTGATGTGACTCCGCTTATACCATTCTTTCATGAGAGGTGCGATATGTCTTCCTTAGTAATAATAAATACTTGTTTTATTGTGTTTGTAGCTAATGAAACTGACGCCAACATCGATAACTTTGGACAAGATGGATTTCACCGCATCGGGGTCGTACGCGTGTGAAGTTGCCATCGAGACTCCGCTCTTCTACTCCAAAGTGTCCAGGATACATGAACTTACAGTAATTGGTGAGTAAAGTTATTGTTATTTTAAAGCCCCAGCACCAAATCATCTCCACTTCACCAATATATAAATGACTGATAAACGACCTTAAAGTTGTGTAGTATACATATGTACATATATTTTAAAGGCGACATTGGTGGACTCCGTCCGCGCAACGGCCACTGCTTTTGAATCTTTAATGTATAGGTACAAGGCGTCCATCATAATTAAGTCCGTATCTTTTTTTAACTTTAAATCCGTTTCTCAATATTCTATTTTGAAACAAGGTAGTACTAATGGCCATGTACTGAACACTTAAATGGATCTGAATTTTTAATCTCAAAGCAAAATTTCAAAAAGTTTAAAGCAGTTCACAACAATTACTAAAAGTATGCATTATCACTAGTAGACGAATTAGCACAGAAATCAACCATTTAGAACAAACTATTTAGATTTCTGTGCTTTAAACCTAAAATTCACTTTTTCCCGTAAGTATCTGTTGAAATATGGAAGCAATTTTTGAAAATATATTTTTTCTTCTACGGTGGAAATTCGCGCTCAACTGTGAAACGCACAGGTGTGAACATGTAATCACTAAGCGAGATTAAATTTTAATAAACTCGTAAGACAAGCATTTTTCCACCGGCGAGGAGAGACGAGATGAGTCTAGACGAGGATTGAAATTTGTATGAAAAGATTTTAGTTTTCTCTTAGCGCATCTTCAACGGAAATAGTTTTGAATTGATTAATATACCTACTTATTCGTATTATATTGAAGCATATTGATGCTACATAGAATTAATTTAACTCAGTTACAAAAAGACGATTCACGCGATGTTATGCGCGTGTCGGCGCGAGCTCACGGTGGCTACTAATATCAATAGCGAGATTGTGAGATATGTAGATTTAAGATTATAAAAATTACTTTTCTGCAAATAATTGCAGAGCGCCCTGCAGTCGAACTTGTAAAATTTATCAACCACGTAATTTACTCTTTAAGTATTTAATTTTTTTTAATAAAATTACCGCTATTGCGGTTGACAACATAAGTTGTCAACCGCAATAGCGGTAATTTTCGGCGGAAACAAGTAGGCGAGATATGGAATCTCGCCTCGTCTCGCCTCGTCGAATGCACCGTTAGATTATTCGAATCTGACTACCATATCAACAATCTGAACTTAAATTAATAAGTCCGTGCGACTAACATTTAATTAAACTTTTTAAATAGCGCCTTGTTACACCTCTGAAGTGAGATGGCATTGCATTTTGTCTGCTCATAATGAATATTCCGTTTCAGAAACTCACGTCCATCAGAACATTGCAAACTTCAATGAGAACCGTTTTGAAACTTCGCATAGAAAAGTTTGGTTTCAAAAATAATACGAGTTTATCTTTATATAGGTACTATACCTCAATATTAAAATTGACCGAATCAATGATAACATAAAATTATGATAAATTGTAACTATACACCAGGTTACTCAGAACGTCATCTATATAAATATACATTTTAAAAAATACACTGTAATGTTTGTATTATCATACCATTATCCTTCATTATCCATACATTGCCGTCATATTATGTCATTATCAACGCGATATCGTGTTTATATTTCTATTTTTAATTTGAAAAGTACATAATCAATAAAGCAATTACCCCGGCAACACTCTTTTTTTTATGTTTGGATTTCGTTCGAATGAAAAAAATACCACATTGTTGTTACCGGAAATGTATGTAATCCGTCATTGTATACAATTCCTAGAAAATGTATGTAATTCCTAAAATCGCACGGAAATGTGTAAAATAAATTATATCAGACACATTTCCTAGGAAATCTATACATTTCCTAAATAGCAATCGGAAATGTAAAACATTTGAGATTTCAATGGGTACGCGGGGATAGCGGGGCGAGGGGAGGGTATTGATTCGTCTGATCAGGCGATCGCGCTAACTGCCGCGTAAACTGTCAGTGCGTACGCGCGTCCTAGTCCTTCTGGGCAGAAACGAATCGGATTATTTAGGTTAAGTTAGGTTTTTTTTATACAAACGCGGAAGTCCCTCTGGGCAGAAACGAATTGGACTATTTAGGTTAAGTTAGGTTTTTTTTTTATACAAATGCGGAAGTCCCTCTGGGCAGAAACGAATCGAATTATTTAGATTAAGTTAGGTTTTTTATACAAACGCGGAAGTCCCTCTGGGCAATGAGTGCTTTAACAAAAAATATTATTCTCATTTTAACAACGAAAAATTATTTTTATACATTTCCTAATACGATATTGGAATTATATACAATTCCTAGGAATTGTACACATTTTCTAGGACATTTATGTAACAAATAGTTTTTGAAACAATATTTTATACATTTCCTAGATAGCTTCGGAGTTGTATACATAGGATTTGTATACAATTCCTAGATTTCATATATTTCCGGTAACATATACATTACATTACCTGATCATCAATACGTTTGATTAATACCGCGTTGGTGTTTTTTAAAAAGGGCGTAAGCGACATTTTGTAGATTTTCCTGGGGAGGATGTTTTAGTTTTTCACGAATGTTTTAAAATCGAGATCAAAACAAGACGTAAATTTGAAACCTGTTTCAAAAACTGAAAACTGTTTCGAAATTGCGCTTTCGCCCTTTCTACAAAACACCGACGATAAGTGAAATTTTGAAAACTCTCGTATTTAAGCATAAAATTATTGTCTTATTGCGTTATTATGATTGTGACTGCAAAAATGACGCGCGTGTCACGACAGTGGCCATGCAATTGCCCTTCTAAATACTTCATGAAAATTAGTAGTGGCGCGACTGCAGCGCCACAGTGTAGTGCTACTGCAGCGCTTCTGTAAGCGTCCAATTTGAAAGCGCCGTAAGACTCTCTCCTGAAAAGTTTTAGTTTTTGCAGGTATAGCCTTATTACACCAAGGAGCAAATTGTATATACTGGAATTGAAAGCATTCAATCAAAGGACACTGTATTATCGCTATTGACAATTTAGCGTTGCTTGTCTCAATCCCCAGTATTTTTTTTCAGCGCGAATAAGTTGACTATACCAGAAATATCTAGAGATATTTGGAAAGGAACAAAACGTATAAGTAGCATCGGAAGAGAAAGGTTCCACTCGTCGCTGTATAACTTGTTATTCAACTTTAGTTCCATAGAAACAACAACATTACCGTAAATAGTAGTTATTTGCTATGGTCCCGAAGTTGTAAACTTTCTGCAAACAATTAACACACTCCACCACATACCAGGGTTGAAGCACCAAAAGGGTTCTTGTGTTGTTATATAGAAACTTATTATTATGTAGAAACTCGTTGACTCCATTTGAAAATATTCACAATAACTTTTGGGTGATTTTCTTATAAAAGCCAATCATATATTTTTTTATTGCAGTTCGCCAAAAATTTCGTCCAAAGATAAAAATAAAACACAAAAAGCTGACATCGACCGAATATTTGGACGCAACGTGTCAGAGCACCCCTGCGCACCCCCCACCGCACCTCACCTGGTTCATAAATAACGAGAAGGTAACATCTGCGAGTTAAGTCAAAAAGTGTGTCGTTTCAATCTTTGTGCTGGTTACTGTTTTAAAAAAGAATATTTCATTAATTCGTGCTATATTGGATAGCGTTACGACATGGTTACAGCGATTTAAAATCAAATTATCTTCACTAAAAATAATTCATCTAAACATTAACATATAAAAATTAATTCGATTCGGCTGGAGTCGAATCAGCGCCTTTATTATACAGTGACTGACGTTCTTCCAACTTAGCTACGGAACGCACCAGCACATCTTACAAATTTTTGCAGATCTTTGTTTTTCATTTATAATTCGTGTTTTGCTGCAGCGCATTCTGTGAGAAATGTATGAAAGTTTTTCTCCTTTAAGTGATATTCAATAAACTTAATAATATTACAATAGTTTTGTAATATTATTAGTTTTTAGTAGCAGCAGAGCTCCTCGTGAAAGAGTTCGTCTAAGGAAGTACTGCCGCCTTACTTATTTCCACCGCCAAGCGGTAATGTAAATATCACTGCGTTCCGGTTTGGAAGAGGGTGCTGGTGAAATCACAGGCACATGGGACTGATCTTTGCGATTTAAAGCTCTGAGTGGCACTGCAACTGCTATGGATAGGCGTGTCGCTTACCACCAGGCGCACGACTTATTTGTTTCGTCACTTGGATTATAAAAAGAAATTCATTTATTCAAAGGTCCCTTGATGATTTTTGCCAGTAATTGTAACAACTAATAAACGAAGCAATTTAATAGCTTAGTAGACAAATTAATGTCAAGTCTGTTCTAGGATAAAGATTCATTAAAGAAAATTAAGAATTTATCGACGCATGAAAAAATTGGAAATTTTGCCATTTCTCTAGTCGAAAAACAGTGAATAATATGGAATAACCGAATAGTTTGTACCAAAATTATAAGCCTAATATCAAATTTCTGATAAATAAATACAACACGTAAATTTGAAGGTATTCTGGGTTATAGGTTGTATTCATCGGAAATTTAATACTATACACGTGTAAAAGTAATTGGCCTAAATAGGAAAATACGATACAAAGTAACAAAACAGTCATACATATGGTTGTATCTAATTTTTAGTAGCCATAGAGCACCTTGTGAAAAAGTTCTGGACGAACTGGAACCGCCACCTTACTTATTTCTGCCGCCAAGCAGTCATGTGAGCATTAATGCGTTCCGGTTTTAAAGGATAAGCCTCCGTTTACACAGCATTACACTGCACGTATTTTTGCAGTACTCGATAAACGTATTCAGTCATGTGCGTTATTTGCAGTACAAACGACGACGTGTAAACGCCATAGTTTATTATATTCAGATTTATACTGCAAAAAAAGTGCAATGCAATGCCCTGTGAACAGGGGATAAGGGTGCTGGTGAAATTACAAGCACATGAGAGAGAAAATGAGACTTGTCAACTTGTGTCTCAGGGCGATAGGCATAGTGGCAGTGTTCATCAGATCTTTGCGGTTTATAGCTCTGAGTGGCAAGTGCTATGGTCCAGCGAGTCGCTTACCACCAGCCGCCCAACTTCTTACTCCTGTCACTTAGTATCTTAAAAAATTAAAAATAAATAAAATAATCCTCTTTATTTTTAGCCTTGACACTCATTTATCAATTTTTCAACCTAATAGCTAGCCAGGCAGATTATATCAATTAATATACCAAAGTCATACCAAAGCTAAACATCTTTCGGATACGACACGAATTGATTCAGCCCTACTTTTACATATTTAAAAGCTTCCGCTTTTCACAAAACCTTCTCACTTTGATTTAAATATTAAACATTGTCTTCTAATTTAAAAAAAATTCAGAATGTTAAAAAGCTGGCAAGCAACATCAAAACAATTCACTTGATGGAAAACTGCCGCTTATAGACATTTGAAAGAAAGAAAAACGAAAAACTTTTTTACATTTTAATACTTAACACTAAAACAAAAAGTTATTATATAACTGAGTAATATTTAGTGAGCTAATATTATTCACTTTACTGAGGTAAACGTGTATTGCACAAAAGAAAAAAGAACACGGCACTGCAAAGTGTTTATCTCCTACGAGACAGACGCTGATTTTCAGTCGTTCCGGTTGCAACGTTGACCGAGTCTTATGAAAATGGGGCGTATGCTGTGTATATCCTCTGTTGTAGGCATAAATTACACATTGTTATAAAGACCTAACTCCCTAATAACATAAAGCGTTGTCAGTCGTGAGCAAAATATTTTAGTCGCTTAAGCCCGTATGGATTCTCCGTTCAATCCAGACACAGCAATTGTGCACGCTTAGCTCTTTCTTTAACACTTAAATTCTGTCTGGAAAATGGCGTCTTTGTGATATATCTCTATACCCGGAATCTTGAGTGGTCGCGCTGACAAAAATCAAATGAATACAATTTCTCTTGTCCTATTGCATGACGGTAATATTTTGTACACTTCTGACAGATGTTCATTGTAGAGAAATATCGCTGCCACTCTGGAAGCAGTAGACAGTGTGTTTGTCGTGGTTGTTTATTTTTAGTGTTTTTTTTTTTTTAAACTAGGTTTTATGTTTGCCGAAAATGTCTCGCTCCTCTCTCGCTATTGACGGACGGAGTAATTAGCTACATACTAACAACCATCATATAAATATTCTATCAAATTTTTAAGCGCATTCAGATATTTTTAAAATTTACTGTCTTCAATTCTGATTGTTAGAAACATAATAGCAATCTAAACCACCAATGCGTTTTTGTGTCGATTAAATTTTATAATTTTCTAGTGTAACATAAGAAAATCAATGTTATCTTTTGACAGGCACAGTACGTTCCCAAGAGCTGCAAAAACCGTTCCATAAAACTTAAAATTGTGCTTATTTCACACATATCTTAAGTTACTACTGTAAAATTATTATTTAACTATATAATTTCAAAAGCAGCATTTTGAGAAAAGACTGCAAAAATGATTTTGCGGTTATTTTGTAATTTTTGAGGTTAGTTATTAAAAAAATACATTTAACTTACTTTGCACGTTGGATATTAAAGAAATCTCTTCAGCCAATATAATTTTACTTTGTAAAATAAGCTATTGAAAAACGCATAAATTTATTTTTCATTGATAACAGCCGAAAGATTTTTTGTTATGAAATTTCAAAACACATTATTGAGCCTTGCAATGTTTTGATTTGGCTCGAAAGATATACTCTAAGGCAAACATTACTAACACTACATTATTGTACTTTTTAATACGGAACGAAACCTATACATATCTTGTTACTCATACTCCTACACAAAACAGGAAAAAAGTAGTATTAAAATGTTGTCCCAGTTGTTTGCAAGACGATTTTATTATTTCTTGGCAGGTCAATGATTTGTACACATAGTGTCGTTAGGATTCGAAGGTTATTTAAGATCTAATGGTATAGACAAGAAGAAAAGACGATTATAATAAAACAACTTAGTTTGGTCAAGAACACATTAAGATTTATCGATGTGATCAAGAGCTTTTCTCAACTTCATAACTTATGGCATAAAACAATAGTAGCAGAAGAGCTCCTTGTCAAAGAGTCCGTCCAAGGAAGTATTTAACCTTCACTTTACCTATTTCTGCTGCCAAGCATTCGTATTCGTTCCGAATCCGAGACTGTATAAATCCAGAAAACTCGGAACCACTTCGAATGTCGCTTATGCACTAAGTTCGATTTTGGAAGCAGTAAAGCTCCTTGTGAAAGAGTTCGTCCAGGGAAGTACTCGCACTTTACCTATTTATGCCCCCAAGCAGTAATGTGTTCACTGTGTTAACTGTGTTTCGGTTTTAAAGGGTGAGGCTGCTAGTGAAATTACAGGTACACGGGACTTATCACTTATGTCTCAGGGTGACGGGCGCAGCGGCGGTGCCCCTCAAATCTTTGCGATTTAAAGCTCTGAGTGGCACTGCAACTGTTATGGACAGGCGTGTAGCTTTACCATCAGGCACACGACT
>NW_020653726.1:12436620-12443806 GCF_003589595.1 Hyposmocoma kahamanoa
GAATACAGGGTGTTATTGGTATGGACCAATTCAGTATGTAAACTCTTTCACAAGATAAAAATTAAGATAAATGGAAATTAAGATATTTTCCATGGTAGCAGTAGAGCTCCTTGTGAAAGAGTTCATTTAGGGAAGTACTGCCACCTTACCTATATCTGCCGCCAAGCAGTACTGTAAATGCTCACATTATTACTTGGCGGCAGAAATAGGTAAGCAGTAATGCTACAGCGTTCCGATTTTGAAGGGTAAGGGTGCTGGTGAAATTACAGGCACATGGGCCTTGTCAACTCGTGTCTCAGGGTGACAGGCCCAGTGGCAGTGTCAGGTCCCTCAGATCTTTGTAATTTAAAGCTCTGAGTGGCACTGCAACTGTTATGGACAGGCGTGAAGCTCACCATCAGGCACGCGACTTGTTCGCCCTGTCATTTTATATCATAAAAAAAAAATTACAAACGTATAAATTGCTACCATTGACACTCTATCGACAATTGACATGTTTTAAAATTAGCAGACTTGGAGCCCTGTTATGGACAGGCGTGTTAGTTACCACCAGGCGGACGACTTATTCGTCCCGTCACTTGATATCGTGAAAGAAAATCTATTTTGACATTTGTAATTGAAATTGATTTCTCAATAAAGTAGGTCCAAGGTGAATGTGACGCATTTACACAACAAGTGCCTAATTGTCGACCTTGAAAATAAATCGATACCCAACTACACCTTAGGCGTGGTCGAATAATTGTTTGTCATTATAGATAAGTACAGCATTAATTACGATTTCGAAATATGCCTTAATATATGAATTATGTGGGTAAAATGTGCACGTATTGTATTTAATACGTGTGTAATTAAAATTAAGTACTTCTATTTACGTGTATAATAATTGTAGGACGGTATTTGAAAGAAGAAATTCTTAAGTTTTATCACATCAATATGCAAACCATAACATGAACTCATTTTGTCACATCCAGTAGGGTTAGCACGATAGGGTACGACTTGCGTGAGAGCGACATAAAGCTCGAGATATCTATGCGAGAACAGAGGACCTACCATAACCTTTCAAAAAACTATCTTATTTCAATGTAAGCTTACAGTAAGCTTATTATAATATTACTCATATTCGTACCACGACAAAGCTATCAACCGAGTAATGTATTATCACGGATTTATATATTTCATGTATTGGATCGCGCACTTCGAAATACCAATATTACAAATTTACACCTTATTGGGTTATGTTAAAGTTTATTTTAAGTAAAAGTAAAAAACCGAGCCACGTGAGCTAGCTCGAAGTAGTGGTCTGTCCTTGTCTAACAAGTTACCAACTGTAAATAAAATCATCTTAGGTACTGTCTAGTCTATTAACTTTTTTACATTTTGGTTAAATAAAATTAGCTTAAAGGTAATATGCTTTTACTGTAATAATACAAAAAAAAAATATCAACAATGAAACCTTCTATAAGGAAGTAGTATATCACATAAGTATACTAATTTGTATTATGAAATAATGTTGGTAGTTTTGGCCATCCATAAACGGTCTCATTTTCTGTAAAAATTAAAAAGTTACAAACAATATGGCTGGCGACGCATTACTACTTTGAAGCCTCTCACTCGGCTCGGTTTATTAACTTAGTGCGCGGTCCAGTTTAATATACAAGTCCGTGTGTATTATTGCTAATGTGACTGAAAGAACCACAGGATCTAATTATTTCCCAATATTGTCTATACCTTACTAAAAATAGGAAAGAAATACCGCTATATGAACTGTATAGTGCCATCTCTTTCTTTTTTAATGTTCCGAATCGTCGTATAATAGTATAATGTTAAAGTACTTAATATTATTTACATTCAGAGAATTTTAACTGCCAAAAAAATAAATGTATGTAATAATGAAATCTATTAAAATTACTCTGTTTTCAATTAAACAATTAAACAATTAAAACAATCCGCAGTTTCACGAAGAAAAATAAATAAAACAAGCTGTGTCTTGATTGTCACGCTGTGAATACGGAATTATAATCTAGTGTCAACTGTTTGTGTCGCCAAGCAGCATATAGATATCACTATCATAATTTTACGAAACATACACCGCGTATTTTTGTTTAACAAGAAAATATTTCCTATGTACTATTAAATAAAAAAATAAACAAAATATTGAAGAGATATATGTAAATAAATAAGTTCAACTTAACTTTTAATCATTACAAATTAATATTCAGACAATACAGTCGAAAATAATATTATTTCTATTGCATTCGTTTAACTATTTTAAGATTGCTAAATTTGACATAAGAACAATATTACTTTAATGTTAAAGTCGCGTCATAGTACGAACTGAGTGAATGAATAGTCACATAGCTGCCAATAAAACATCACAGTTTTAACATTTTAATAAGCTTACTTTAAGCGCGTCATGGTACGAAAAGTCAATGTAAGGTTAAAGTAACAGTGCACTGTGATTCCCCCATAGGCCATAAATCAAAAAAAATCATTGGCTTATCCCGGTTAGATCAACTCACTAAGTTAGTAACTAGTTAACAAGCTTCCAAAAACTATAAATATCAATGTAATTAGGTCACGTTATCATTCACTTTTGTGCATCGGAAGTGAGCGCATCGCGAGACTAATTATCACCACGTGTGAGTCATCGAAACTTAATCACTTTGTTTTTGAGTGTCACTATTCCAAATCAAGTGTTTACGTGTTGTGAAAGCATGGAGATCCAAGAGCATGGTATGTACTTTTATTATCAATTTTTTTTAATTTTTTTTATGCATATTTTTTTTATAATAATTTTTTTATTGAAGGCAGTTTTTTGGTGAAAATTTTTGGCATAACTTAATTTCCTTTAGACCTACAACTTTTGGCTGCGCTGAGCTGCACCTGAGGTATATGGTTTTTTAATAAGGAGTATGTCCTTATTAAGAGCTATAAGTTTCATTTGCATCTTGCTGCCTCTTCTTGGCTTAAAGGGGTGTCAAAGTATGCATGTCCATAGTATTGAATTTTTAATTTTTTTTTAAGTTCAGCTTTCATATTGTTTTAGGTACATTTTTCAAATGTTCTGTATCGAGGATGACAATTTTTGATATTTGGCACTCTAAAGTGGGTAATCCAAATGAAAAAATGCAACACGTCCTGAGCACTTTGACCGAAACATCATCCCTTTCTGACGACATCGAAAATATTGATTTAGAGACTTTAAGCCTTAAAATTAAGAATATTTGTAAACGAATTTCCCACTACTGGGCAAAGTCGAATCGTACTAGATCTAAATTCTTAGAAAAATATTCAGATTGGCTGCATGTCGTTGAAAATATTGATGTACAGCGAACTGAGTTACGTGTATCTCAGAGCTTTGACGAAGTTAAACCATCAACTTCTTCATCGCATGGCCGTCCGAGAATTAACTTTGACGACACCAGTAAACGTACAAAAAGGAGAAGATTGGCTAGTTTGTCTAACCAAGACCCTTCTCTTGTACAGTCATTGCTCAATGCGTCCGATAGCTTGTCTTGTCCTGAAATCGATTCTAGCGAAGTTTTATCGCTCATTGTTGAAGCTCAGTTAACTCGACATCAATATATATTAGTAAAGAAATTTATAGACAATAAGTTTTCAAAAACCATTTTCCCATCTTACCAAAGTGTCGTGGAATCTAAAAAACACTGTTATCCTTCAGATATTACTGTTACAGAATCATCCGCCGAAGTCGAACTTCAAAGTTTATTAGATCATACTGCCAATCGGATTCTCAAGTCTCAAAAAGATGTTTTGGATAGTGTACCTAATGAGTCTCTAGATAAGATATCTTTGATAGGGAAATGGGGTTTCGATGGCAGTACAGGGCATTCAGAATATAAACAGTGTTTTTCTGACTCCACTCTTGAAGACAGTAGCCTGTTTGTTACTTCGTATGTGCCACTTCAGCTTGTTTTGACAACAGATAACAAAGAAAATTCAGTAGTTTTGTGGAAAAATCCTCGTCCTTCATCAACTCGATACTGTCGTCCTATACGCCTCCGATATTTGAAGGAATCGACTGCAGTGTCAGTTGAGGAAGAAGCTCATTTTAAAGATAAAATAAGGAACTTGCAGCCTACTGTTTTCAAGGAAGAAGATCGCTAATATCGCATTACTCATTGTTTGCAACTTACTATGGTAGATGGTAAAGTGTGTAATGCACTTAGTGGTGTTTCTTCATCAAAATGTTTTATTTGTAACGCCTTGCCCAGTGAAATGAACAAAATTGACGAATGTTTAAATAAGGAAGTCGATGAGAGTAAATATGAATTTGGTTTATCACCTCTTCACGCGTTAATACGTTTTTTTGAATATTTTGTTCATGTCGCGTACAAGTTAGATGTTAGGAAATGGCAAGCTAGGTCCGCTAATGACAAAATGCTTGTTGCTGCAAAAAAATCATATGTTCAGACTCAATTTAGAGAAAGATTAGGGCTTATAGTGGATAAGCCTAAAAGTGGCGGAAGCGGAACATCAAACGATGGTAATACAGCCAGGCGGTTTTTCTCGAATTCAGAAATTTCCGCTGAAATTACTGGGATCAAGAAGGATCTCCTAGATCGTTGCTGGATCATCCTTCAATGTTTAAATTCGGGATATAATATTAATAAGACGAACTTCGAAGAGTTCGCTTTAGAGACGGCTCGGCAGTTAGTTGCCGAGTATCCGTGGTATAACATGCCTGCTTCCGTTCACAAAGTTCTAATTCATGGTGCTAATGTTATAGATTACGGTTTGTTGTCAATCGGATAGTTGTCTGAAGAAGCAGCTGAAGCGACTAACAAATACATCAAGTCTTTTAGAAAAAATCATACGCGTAAAATGAGTCGCATTGTGACCAACACAGATTTAGTAAATAGGCTGCTTCTTCATTCAGATCCCTTCATAACAGGTCTACGAAAGTTACCTGTTAAAAAAAAAGGTGTACTGTCAAAAGCTGTATTAGACTTGTTATGTATTTAAAGTTAATATTGTTGAGATTTAATGTATTTTGATATAATTTGTGTTTTGTTTGTATTTTGTAAAATGAACTTTTTTATGTATTTTTATTGTTTTAATTTATTCATTTGTGGTTATTGTTAATACAAATAATCATTATTTACACAGTTTTACCATTAAAAGTCGCAGTATAAAATGTTTTAGATACATCGTCTAAAAACAAAATTACTGCGAGACATTTTTACACCTAAATATTGTCAAATATTTTTTAAAATGTATAATTTTATTAATTTACGTTTACCTAATCATATTTTAACGTAATAAAATAAAAAAATAATAATAATTTCGGAGTTACGTATTTATGACCGCCTTAGTATGGAGCGTGAATCACCGTGCAGTGCTTTAAGAGGTTGTGGTAGACCCCCAGCAGTATCTCGCGCTTTATGTCGCTCTCGCACAAGTCGCGCCCTATCGTGCTAGCCTCACAGATGTGTACAATGTCGTCATAATCTCAGTACAGAATACTAAAAAAACCGACCTCAAAATTACGTGGAATTACATATAATTACCAAGTTTTATTGAAATCGGTTACCGGAAAGTGCGCAAACCCGGATTCATCCCCTAGTTCGCCACTATACGGGACTTGACACAGGAGATGACAAAAGTCGGTTCTTAGGTATTACTCAAAGTTTATTGAGAGAGAAAAACGCCTTGAATTGGAGAATAGCAAAAACAACCATTAAAATAATTGCTCCTTATAATAAAATTTAGGCGCTATTTATAAAAATGAATCTTCGTGCGTGAACAGAGAAAATCATCCATCTTTAGAGGTGGATAGCCTATCACAAATTCGAATTTTTCTTTCCAAATAAAGTTTGCTCGAATTTTCATTACACAGAAAACCGAACTATAACGAAACCGTTGTGTTCTTTTAGGATATGTTGGATGTTTATCGTAAAGACACGTTTAGGTTCAGTTAGGTTAGATTAAGTTAGGTTTAAAAGAAAAAACATTTTCCTCTCAAAATTACTTTCGAGGTTATGAAAATTCGAGCAAACGTTATTCCTGGAAAATGTTATTTCAGGCTACTGATTGGTTACCCAAATATGCGTGTCAATAAATGGCATTGTGTGTTACAAACTAATTTATAGATTAACCTGATGTGGGTAGATGGCGCTAATCCTAAACAAAAGAAAAGAATAGTAGGTACTATCCATAAAAATCTGTGCAATAAGCGCCACCTAGTTGATTTGTTTGTTATCACTAGAAATTAAAGTAGCTTTGATAAATTGCAGCTTGTTTAGATAAAACAAATTACCTACAAATATAGCTATTTGGTACTCGTCGCGACATCTGGTGCCAATACAAGGACTAAATACCCGACTACGCAGTCTTGTAACGCGATTAGCAGTCCTTTTGAAATGTTGGTCCCTGGTGATACCAATAACGCTTCAAAGTAACATACAGAAATAATAATAATAACGCACATACCCAACATAGCCCCGCACTAGGGAAACCCAGTGTCGCGGGTGTCATGGACACAAACATAGAAAACCACATATTACACCCAAACTCACGAGAGATATAAATGTAGGCCATACAAATATTTCTCCCGGCCCGGTAATCGAACCTGGGACCTCTGCGTGACAGCAACCGTTCGGTCACGTATGCAGTTAACTAAGAAATACTCCTTGTTCAGCTCCAGGGTTAGTTCTTTTGTCGCTTTCTCCGATACTGCGACGGTAAGAAATATGAGCGTGAATATAGAGTGGACAAAGGACTTTTGTCCATTCTATATATTATTTATAGTATAGATAATATAAAGCGAGGTCCTTTGTCATAGTCCGCCACGCTGGCCAAATTCGGGTTGGGGTCTGCAAAAGTTTTCCGATGGTTGATAACCTTCTTCGGTGTGCAGCTCATGATAAATTTCAAATTAAATTTAACATCGCACATAAATTCCGAAAAACTCAGAGGTGCAAGCCCGGATTCGAACCCACGGCCTCTGCTTGCGAGGCGGTAGGTCAAACCATTAGGCTTTTTATTTAGGCACTTGATACTATTCTCTAATGTATAGTTTAAAAAAGGAAATTACGTACATCTACGAACAAATTCAACTCGAATAACAAACTTTCTGGGGCGACTTTGCCCAGAAGTTATTTAACAAATAACAATCAACTTACAGTAGCCCGCAGGTAAAGTTTAGAATGAAGTGCTCTATAAT
>NW_020653726.1:12453806-12493783 GCF_003589595.1 Hyposmocoma kahamanoa
TAATATATATATATCTCTCTAAATATATAATAAAGTAGGAGTAAGTTCAGGCACGTCGACTACTAAGTTGTATTGAACTTGAGATCATCGAAACTTCGCAAATTGTGTTTTCTGTCTCTTTGAGGAAGAACTTTTTAAAGAAGAAGCAAATGCACTGGTCCACTGTGTACGATACTTTTTTTATGTAACCATCAAGTCCTGACGTCCGAACTTTTATAAATAGAAATAAATGAGTGTAAATATAGTATTGTTTAACTGCTAACGGGCATCGGCGACAACTCCATCGTGTCAAATCAATGCACTGTAATATTAAAAACAGTATTTTAAGAAAAGACTGCACCAAGATTTTTTCGGACTTTTTCTAGTTTTCAGGTTAACATAAAAAGACGCACGTAACTTATTTGTATGTACATTAGTACAATAAGCTATTTAATAAAAAGACTAATAAATTAGTTTGGCATTGATAGCAGCTGATAGGATTCTTGTTGTAATGAAATTACAAAATACTTGAGTGGGACTTACAGTGTTTTCGTTTCACACGTAGACTGATGGGTATTTGAAGCATCATCAGAAGCCCTTAGACGTCGGTGTCTTCTTATAGTCAGATAACACTCTAGTGTATTTGTTTTCCTAATCAACAAAAAAACCAACATGAAATAACCATAATTACTCAAGCCGCAAAGTAAGGTACGTGAGATTAAAGTAAAAATGCAAATAAATGCCACAAATAAACTGCAAATAAGTCTGGCTTTGTAATGGAGGGTAAAAATAAAATGAATCATTCTGTGACGTAAAAGATATATTAAGGTCACACTGGCGTGGCTTTACGTACGTACGTACACTTTACGGCGTAAAGTAAGTAAGGTCACAGTTGATTCTAATAAGGAGTGGCAATTCCTCCTCGTGCCTTAATAATGTGGATTGTTTTTAATTATTGATTGGATCTATTTATGCCCAAGCAGCACACCCATATCTAAATATATACTATAGGATATCTAATAGAATTTAATTCGATTGAATATTTTAAGAGTTCAAATTCCCTCAAGACATCTCGAAGAAGGATTCTAGATAATTTGAAGTAAAGGTGGGCACAACTTTATTAGTAGATCACAAGAGTGCTTTGAGAAACTATCTGTAGGTAGTGTTAAGAGTGATTCTTATCTTTTTTCTCAAGTAACCCTTCTAGAATGCTACAAGACCATTTGTAGAATGTAGACAGTTTTTATTTAGTCTTGTAGACAGTTTTTAGATAATTTATAGTCTATGATAGTTTTCTTAGTAATGCTATTTTAAAACCAAAATACTAAAGCGTTACAAACATAAGTTGCAATTCTCTTAATACTAA
The DNA here is from genome assembly GCF_003589595.1 of Hyposmocoma kahamanoa. Taxonomy (NCBI): domain Eukaryota; kingdom Metazoa; phylum Arthropoda; class Insecta; order Lepidoptera; family Cosmopterigidae; genus Hyposmocoma; species Hyposmocoma kahamanoa. The sequence continues at coordinate 12,455,152 of NW_020653726.1, forward strand.
TAGACAGTTTTTATTTAATGTTGTAGTTTTTATTATATATATTTGTTTAGTTTATAGTCTATGATAGTTTTCTTAGTAATGCTATTTTAAAACCAAAATACTAACGCGTTACAAATATAAGACAATTGCGTCTTAATACCAATAGATTTCAAGTTTAATGGCTTACAAAATATAAACTATCAAAATTGCAACATGGCGAAATTAGATATAATATTTCTGACTTTTTCGCGCAATGTTTAATCGATCAGAAAGCGCAAATTGACTTGCGACTTTAAATACATTGTGAAAAGCGATGTAACACCTGCCATAAAAATAATGCGCTCGCTAAATTTTAAATATTTATGTATAAAATATAAACTTAATGAAAATACAGTTATCGATTTTCGGTTTTAAATATTTATAAAAAGCGTAAATATACAAAATAACACAAAACAAACAATTTCCAAGAAGTTCTAGGCTTCTTCGAGCTAATTTCACTTAGATTTACTTTTTAAAAAGAAAAGAAATTTTTCTCGGTTACTTCATAGTCATTCTTTAAAAATAAAAATGGCGATAAGAATTTAAAACTTTTTCACAACACAGTTGGGAGCATTTTGTCTATAGCTTTATCTATAGAAAAACTTTAGAATACGAAAAGATTATTTTTACTTGCTTTAGTGTAATAGATCTTAGAAGAATATTCACTCCTATTACGTTTTTATTTAATAAAACTTTCATTACAAAATTGAGGTTATTTCTTCGCGCCATCCACATTTCACACAATGATTTCATTGTGTTCTATTGATAGACGGCACAATACACATACACAACATTGAAGTACACTAGTTTACGCGCTTATTTCAATTGTTTTTATCATTTCACAACACGGAATTACTTCACAATTTTTATTTATTTGTCAACAAACGAAGCCATGACCGGCTCGCGCGCGAATTACGACTATTGTATCCAGCGTTGCCAATTTGTGGGAAATTGGGGATTTTGACTAGATTGGGAATTTTGTGGGTATTGGCGCTATGTGAGGAAAATGTGGGGATTCTAACTTTTTTTCATTTTGTTTAATCTATCAATTTTAATTTTTATATTTATATATAATTATTATATATGTATTTCTAATAAATAATGAAAACTCGAGATGTGGGGAATTCGTGGGGAATGTGAACTTTGCTCTTCCCAAATTTGGGGATTTTGACCGTGATTTTTGGGGATTTTGAACAATTGGCATTGGCAACGCTGATCGAATGATGTTACTTAATATCCAAGGTTCACCATCTCCACCAGATCTTTTAATATTCTTTATTAATATAAACCCTAATTGTAGTATTTTTTTAAATAAAATCTACTGAAGACGCGCTATAACGTGTTTGTCATAAGTAAAAACACTACGGAATGTCTATAAATTAAATATATTTAGAATAAACTTAAGAACACTAGTTTTTAGAGTATTAATAGACTGTACTATGGATGTGTATGGTACAATTTTACTAAAAATAATGAGTTGTTATACAGATGAACTTAAAATAAGGACTAAAAGAGTAAATCTTAAGAGAGATTGCACTTAATTAAGTTGTTTGGTATTAAGTAGGTTTTAAAATTTTGTCTTGAGTGAAACAAGTCTATACGAACAATTTCTTTTTCCTAAAACCATTTATAGAGAACTATTATCTAAATGTATACCATATTAAGACTGTTTATAGATATAACAGTTTTAAGGCGTACAAAATGTGTTTCTTGGGTGGGACAAACAACCTATAATAACAACCTTACCCCTTCAGTGGCAGCCTCCAGTGGGCGTGGAGACTTTAATAAAATCCAGAAGATTTTTTGACATACACACACACACACACACACATACTCTGACTTCTAAGGTACAAATTTTCTTAGTTTACGAGCCAAGGAATCGTTTAATTGTTATGAAGAACTGTACCTACCGCTATGTACCAATGAATGTTATTTTTCGTGAATATATAGTATATAATTATTATATCATCACCGTTCCTCCTTCGTTCGTCTAGAAAGTCCGGAATACTCCATCCTTATATCTGTGATGTACTTACCACTCATTTGCACGCAGCGCTTTGCTTTCTCCTTCCTAATGAATACAGCAAAAGAATGAAATACTTACACTAAGAGCGTGTGATTTTCCTGAAAAGTACATTTTAGTGATATTCAACTTTAAAGTGAATAGATTTTTTTTCTGTAAGTACCAACGGAAAAACCAAAACTAAACCAAATATAAAACTCTGTCAATGTGACAGGTGAGATACTGTCCTAGCTACTGTTTGTCAAAAAGGCGATAACGGTAGTAAAGCAATTGGAACTTTAAAGTCAATAAATTTAAAAGTAATTTGTATTCGTTAAAAAGTCCTTCATCTACTAAGAATACTAACATCAACGGTAACATTGCCTATATAAAAGGAACCGACAAAGGATTTCCTCTCTTAGCTATAACGGCGCTAAGATAGGTCGGGTTTCGTAAGTCAGCGTGTCTAAATCACGTGAAATCATGCTATATATATATATATATATATATATATATATATATATATGTTTTATCTAGCTATATTATATATTTATTATATTGTTAGTTGGTAAAATGTGCAATGACTAGTTTTTTTTTATGATACCAAGATGGACGGGGCGAACAAGTCTTGCACCTGACGGTAAGCGACACGTCTGTCCATAGCAATTGTAGTTCCGCTCAGTGCTTTAAATCGTAAACATCTGAGGAGCACTGCTACTGCATCCGTCACCTTGAGACATAAGTAGAAAAGTCTCGTGTGTATGTAATTTCACCAGCTCCGTTATCCTTCAAAACCGAAACGCAGTAACCCAGAGCGAATTCTTCCACTACATTATAATCTTTAGTAACGTACACACTCAACATTGCCCCGCACCTACGGAAACCCAGTGTCGCGGGTGTCATGGACACACACTTAAACAACCACAAGTTACACCCAAACTCACGAGAGAAATAAATGTAGGCCATACAAATTTTTCTCCCGGCCCGTGAATCGAGTCTGGGACCTTCGGCCACAGAGCCAGTTTCACTAGGAGCTCTATTGCTACAAAATTTTTATTATCAATGTACTTTGATTGTTATTAACAACAAAAATTTGGAAATTACTAAACATTACTTTAAGAATGTTTGTTCATCACGCTGATTTTATGCCTTCTCGGGCAGGAACATAGTACGTACGTTTGGTTTTAACACGGCAAACTAATTTTATATACAGAGAACGCTTGCCTCTTACGGATATCCTAGATTAAATCCTCACCAGAATGCCTACACCACTGAATTATTTCCGAAGCCACCGTGGTGGATTGTGTAGAATAATACGGTCGCCATCAACTTATTATCACATTATACTACACTTCGTATCACAACTAACAAAATTAGAAGTGATTATCATATTGTCCACCTGCACCAAGGTGACTTACTGTTAGCCATAATTTTAAACGTCTCAATGGAGAAGACCCGTACCTAACGTGGGGCCTCGTAAAAGTTCATAACCATAATAATAGCCATGATATGTATAACCAATATCGTTAAGTAATACTCCATTATTCACTGAATGTGTTACCAAATCATCATCATCATCATAGCCGTCCCCTTTCACTCTTTGCGATCTTGTGCCCAACTCATCCAGTCCAAACCTCTGTGTCGTCGGATGTCGTCCATCCAGCGCTTCGGTGGTCTGCCTGATGTCCGCTCTGGGTCTCCACTCAAGTACTCGCCTTGTCGAGCACCTCTCATCCATTATCGTGCCCCGCCATGACATCTTTAAGTTTGACCCTATTTTAGGTCCAAGCGTTGCTTTTTCAGTCTCCCAGGGTAACTCCGAGCATTGCTCTCTCCGTGCCCCTCTGCGTGACTCAAAACTTCTCGGCGGACTTCTTTGTAAAATGATTTCCGTACCAAAGCCGAGCAAGAGCCTAACATACTGCTCGAAGACTTTAACTTTGAGATCTAGGGGTATTTTACCACGTAGCGTTAGTTGCAGTTAGTAGACACCGACTACAGCCCACGCCTGAGCGATCCACTTCCGCTGTTTACCAAATAAAATACAGTTAACGGAACTAACCTCGAATTAAAGCAATAAACAATTATCAACAGGTCGACGAGAGGCTTACCATCCCGCACGGAACAACAACAGCTCACCGCGCCCATCACGGTATGCAGCTTTCCGTGACCAGCTCATCGCTACATTTCCCCCTGTCATCATTAACGCTCTTCCCGAACCAGACTGTGGATATCACCTGCCTAAGCACTATACCAAGCTATCCCAGCAACGGAGAGGGATTTGCTGATGTACAGAACCATACAATTTCTGGTAAGTACGCTTAGCGACGTCATGTTCTTATTTTTATATTTGAAACTAAATGGCATTGGAATTCTTTGTGCCAACGACAAAGTAAAAGGTTAAGAAACAAACGGGAAAGGAAACAAAAAGGAATGAATACATTAAGTAATACCATAGACTCAAGCGGACAAGAAACAAGACCGAGTAGTCGGGTGGTTGGTACCCATTGGTACAGCAGATTTTTTTTAATATTTTTTTATAAAATCAAGTGACAGGACGAACAAGTCATGTCGCCTGTCCACAACAGTTTCATTGTCACTCAGAGCTTTAAATCGCAAAGATCTGAAGGGTACTGCCGCTGCGCCTGTCACCCTGAGACATAAGTTGACAAGTCCCATCAAATGTCGCAACGAGTACCAACTAGCTATTTTTATACATTAGCAGTATAAAATAAATATGCGTAGAATCTGGTATCGAATTATTTGCAAAGTATTGTCATTTTGATCACAATAAAATATAATTGATAGCAATGTATTTTATTGTGATAAAATTGGCGATACTTAAGGCACAAGCCTTGAATCTGTCTTTGTCCATTGAATATAAATATCCTCTGTTTGTATGTAAAACCACATAAGTGACATTTTCCACAAAAAGCCTTTAATTTATATAGCGATGGTAAGAAAATCACTATCTTTCTGCACGTGAAACTCAATAACAAAAAAACTATATACTTAATAAGAGTTTTATCTGCTAAAAGATGGTGAATTTCTTACCGTCCTCTTTCACTCTTTGCAACTTACAATTATATGGACGTCGGGTCCGCGTTAAAAAGTGTCCGAACTTATAGGGCGTTAAAATCGTATACAGAGCGTCATTCACGCTTTAGTCTTCGTTTGTTCGACTGACAGCGAAGCAAGCAAAATTAGACAGTACTGCGATGGCATTACAATTTAAATTCAACGTTTTAGCTTTTTCATATTCCTTTACATGTCACTACGTTTAAATAGATTGACTTGGGACATTTTTTTCGTGGTTTTTGTATTAGACCCGTCGTCCATTTATTTGTAAGTCAATGCCATTAGTACATAATTTGGAGATTTTTTGTGGAAAATGTCCCACTCACGTTCCATCACGTTATTTATATCAATCTCGCCTGACCTGTATGACACATTGATTTTTAATCCTGACATGCAGGTCGGGAACTTGCCCTCGGTCTTATATTTTACATCTAACTTGTAAAGTGGTAGTAAATTATTTTCTAGGTCGTTCGTTCATAATCGTTTAAAAATTATGAGAATGGTTTTTTAGAATAACTACTATGCATATAAATAACTGATGTAACTAGAAAAGAAATTACTGGGCGATAAAAAGGATTGTACCTATTTATTAAAATAAATAATAACACGGTAAAAGGCACGTACGTTCTGTTCTTTGTTCATCACAATAAAGCATTCATTTTATTTACCATGTGTACATTCTGAAAATTACTTTAATGTTGTATTCGATATACACAGACCGGCACATTTACCGGAACAAAAAATGTGAGATTAAAATAGTAACGTTTATATGTGGGGTCGGGCGCGGCCTGGGGCGCGTGTTCGAGTTCAGTTTATGGGTGCGCTCAAGCTCTTCGATGGCACAGCAGTTAGTACTACGGGCACTTGATGAGGAGTTCGATTCCTGATTTGGGCCAATTTAAGAAACAAACATTAAATTTCTAAGTTGGTTTTTGTCTGAGTATTCTGGGTTATCGTTATTTCGGTGTTCATAATACAGGAAATTCGGCAGTGGTTTGGCATATTTTCCCCCTAAATACTTCTCTTTGGCATAGCTTTCAAGAAAATGGAATCTAATAGAGAGACGGTCGAGATACAACAACGCTATAATAAGTATCTCATTTCAACGACATTGCGAAGTATGCCTTACATTGTTACAATTGTGAGTTCTTATACTCATAATCTATTACGCCTCCGTATATTATCTCCATCGCGATAGCATGTGTACGCTTCGGGCTTCGCCCGCCGCGGACCTCGGCCTCCGGTCTCGGCACTTATCACTTTGTTTTAAAAAATTCTAAATCTAAAAAATATCTTTAATGGCGGCCATATTTGAAAATTGCAAAAATATTTTTTTACTACTAATTTTTATCAAAGATTCTTAAAAATATTTTTGCCAAATTTCAGTCCAAGCATAGCAAGTTTTTTCAACAGCCATTTACATAAATTATTACGGTTATATCGTAAAACGGCGGAAACAAAATTTTCAGTTGAATTAGAAAAAAAAATTATCTACCGCCAAAACAGTTTGTATGGCAGCCATATTGAAAAATGGCCAAAAATAAATTTTGACCTCTAATTATTATTAAACACTCCTAGAGACCCCGACATGTCCATTTTCAATCGAATTAGAGCAAATTTTTATCTGCCGCTAAAAACGTTTGTATGGCAGCCATATTGAAAAAAGGCGAAAAATAAATTTTGACCATAAATTATTATCAAACACCTATAGAGACCCCTACATACCGATTTTCAGTCGAATTATAGCTGATTTTTATAAACTTGTATGGCGGCCATATTGAAAAATAGCGAAAAACTAATGTTAATCACAAATTGTTATCAAGCACTCCTAGAAACCCTAATAAGCCAATTTTCAAAGGTATCTGAGCAAATTTTTTTCTGCCGCCAACGAACGCTTCTATGACGGCGATATTTGAAAATGGCGAAAAACAAATTTTGACTAGAAATCACCATCCGGCTTTTTTTTAAATTATTTCTATAGGCCTCTACATCCCAATTTTCAGCTGGATCGAAGCAAGTTTTTCTTCGGCCGCCATTTTGAATCCGCCATTTTGAATTTTTTAAATCCAAACAGTTGACCAATTTTACCCTCTATGACATTCCTTCGAGCACCTCCTACCTATCTCTAATAGTTTCCGTTATAGAAGACCTTGAAACTTGTATGGCGGCATTCTTGTTTATTTGAATTTCGAACATTTTTTACTTCCGGCGGAAATCGACCAGGATGTACCTCATAAAAGTGCACAAATATCCCCTCCAGATATTACAGATTTTACAGGCCGGTGATCAGTCTTTCATATTTTCCACATTCAGATCTACTCATATTCGATTCTTTGCTTTGGAACCTATCCGCGTACAACGGTATAAATATCTTTTTTCCACCATATCGGGAAGTATGCGTTCTATTTCCATCAGTGAGTAAGAACTTATAGCTTTATACCTATATATATACCTATTATATTATACTATTATATTATACTATATATACCTATATATAATATAATATAATATAATGCTAAAATAACATTTAAAATCGATCCTACACAGCCTTACTCAACCTTTATTGAAAAAAAAAACTAAATTAAACAAAATGCAATTTTTCAGATGTTGTGACAAAACAGAAATACCTGAAAACTTAGCAATTTAATATTGATTAAATCAAACTCTAATAAATAAAAACAACCTATTTCAACTTAAGTTTACGAAATTTACAAGAACACAAAAGCAATCTCCAACCACTCGACAACCTTGTATTAGTAGGAAACTAAAACAAATTAATGAAAAAATTACTGTCAAAAAATGTTTTGTTTTCAAACTTGAATAAGAAGCAAAATAACCGACCACACTTTTTTAAAAACACTGCATTATTTTGAGAGTTTTGTTAGTGTCCCGGTAAATGTGCCAGTATAAATGTGGATTTGCTTTGATGTAGAAGTATAATCATCTAGACATATAATTTACCCCGTAAATGACATTCGTATTGTTCTGTGTATTTCTATTGCGTTTTCTGTCTGGGCTAAAGCTACTCGTTTTTCAAAAAAATGTTTCGTAAAATTTTGGAGTCATTAGTCGTGCCTATAAACACATCTGCGTTTATTAATTATTTCTTGTTAACAAAACTCTGTTTAGGATATTATTTCGATATAAGCAAATCTCAAGTTTATAACACTATCATTAGATTTTACTGCGTGTCCTTCAGTAGTTTAGCAATCGCTATCATATTAAATGCGTATTTCGTCCAACAAGAAAGTTTCAAACCAAATTATTTGGTTTTCACGAGTCAATATGTATTTGGAATTACTGCAAGTCATTTTCACAATCAAAAGTATTTTTTCAAATTTTGCTCCACTTTGAATGCAATTAATACATCTGTGGGCGCGGAAAAATGTATCATGAGTCACGTCACTAAATTCGTAGTATTGTTAATACTTCTTGTATATTCCACTTTGTTCATACTAACAATTATTGGGTTGGGTTTCAACTTGCTGACACTTATCTATTTTCTTTGCATTATATCGTGTTGCTTAGAGTATGCACTAGTCACGTTGATTTTTGATTTGTTACGTCAAAGAAAGTCATTATTATCGAATTATGCAAAAAAACTGGACGATTATGACGTTTGTGATGATGAAAAGTTGAGGATCTTAAAAAAAATATTGTTCAGTCACAAGAACTTGCTGACAAACTTACAACAGAATACAAAGTTTGCAAAACCATTGGTAAGCTTGTGAACCTGTGGGTTACATAAGAGAAATATATTTTATGATGATATAATAAAATTGTTTAATAATAATAAATTCAATTTTAGATACTGTTTCAAGTTATCACCGTGTTAAGCGTAGTCATTCAGGAATTAAGTGGTGAAAAAGATGAATACGTTAGTAAAAGCGTGAGTACTCCAATAAATATGATTCTTATGGTTTTTTGTTGGTGAATCTTGTAACCAAAAATATCACAATCAATATCAGTCAGGTGGGGTAAGAAGAACACCGGAAGAAGAGGGACTTGAGCCTCAAATCATAATCTAAAGAGTTTTAGCACTGTAGTCTCTCAGTCGATAAAACAGACAAAGAATTTAGTTTAAACGATTTTAAAGAGATATCGCTACGATGCTCTAATCCAAAACCCGGAAAAAACAAATTTGACAGTTGAGAAATCTTGAGAACACGAGGTATACATTACCTTTATAAGAAATACAATTACTGTCCCTCTCACCCCATCGTTTGAGGAAGAGAAACGTTAGCATAATTTGCACATTTTGGGCAACACATCTTAAATATTGAATTTAGCGTAATAATTGTTAAAATATGTAAAGCTGAAGACACGTGTACTTCGAAAGTCTTAAAGACTAATCACAAAGATTATCTGTTCTTCCAAGATACTTGACTCAAATTAAAGTATGTTTCTCTTACACCACCTGATTAAATAGAATTTTGGAGGAGACCTTGGAAGTCCTAAGGCCTTAGCGCAGTAAGTTGAATTTTATTATCGCCACTAAAAATTGCAGGTAATTACGCGGATATATACAGATGATATCTTTTTCAGATAAAATACTGTATTATGTATTTGCCTATTGGATTTTAACAGTTGTTATCTTTCTGTCTGAACACTTTCCGAAGCACATGTCAAGACACACTCATGAATGATGATCTACTGTACATGCAGAGTTATTTGTAAAATACTAAGAATCTCGGAGGACTATATCACTAACATCATAAAACAACAACTTTTATTCCATGACTTTTTACAAAACAATAAATTTAATTGTATAAAATTTTGTTGTATTGTGTGACACTTTTTAGATCTGCATTTGAAAGGAAGGTATTAAGTTGAAACGTGCAAGCATCCTCCCCGACGACTCCCGCCCCCGCACCTGCGTTTCGCATCGAACTGGTTAAATACCAGCAAGCACTTTCTTTTGTTACTGCATCGAGTTATCACTACTGATCGAATAATCTTATTTACCTAAACTTGAATATAAATATATTATAAATCAAATTAGTCAATCCTAGGTTCTCGGATTGAGTAATTAATATTATGTATTAACTACTAATTAACTTCTAAACAAAATTTTAGCAATTGTTAACAAGGACTACAGAAAAAAATATTGAGGTTCAATAAAATGGTTTTGTTTTTCAGTGATGTTCGAAATTTGAATGTAATAATAACATCCAATTCGATGTTATTAATAACGCACACACTCAACATTTATTAAGAAGCAATAATAACATTTTCACAGATAAGAAATTTATTCTAACAAAACAGTTTTCCTTTATGCTGGTAGTAACTTGCGGTTTTTGAACACATTATAGAGAGTTTAAGATATGCGTGTAGATAAAAGTTGTTATGGTGTGAGTAATCCAACTAGTGTTAATACTTTAAAAATAACTCTCTATATGGATAAGAAACGCAATCAGGATGTATGGATTAACCTTCGTCGATGAGTACGTCTTGACGCTAATGCGACGAAACGTCAGTGGGGCTAGCACGATAGGGCGCGACTAAACGCGAGAGCGACATAAAGTGCGAGATACTGTTATTTTCGCATAGAGATCTCGCGCTTTATGTCGGTCTTGCGCAAGTCGCGCCTTATCGTGCTAGCCCTGCAATTATAATTCGCTATGAATTTTGTTTTTAGGCGGGAATCATAATTAACCAAACAGTTTTTCTGATCTTGGGTTTTATACCTGCGCTGGTTGCCGAGCTTGTTCTGAAAGAACACGATGCCTTGAAAACGATTTTGACGAACCAGCTGCTGGCTTCTAATGGTAATACTTTATTTCTACATTCAACACTTACACCGGAAGCAAAAGAGTTGTCCACATTAAAATATTGGCGCTGCCACAAAAACCAGTATTTGCAGGGCTGCAAATACTGATTTTTTACTTTTAGACTGATGGCGAAGACGACCTTACGTTATATCTAAGCTATGAAATAATATAAACACATTATAATAGCAAATGGTAATGGACATTTTAATTCACAGATAACTACGAAAACGAACTGCTGGAAACCCTGGAGTATCTAGAATTACATCCTCCCGTTTTCACAGTGTGGCGAATGTTTAAATTTAATATCAATTTCATTATTAGCTTAGTCCACGTCTGCGTTGGTTATATTTTTGCTTTTATACAAATGAGAAACTAAATTATTGCAGAATAATGCAGAAGAAAAAAAAATCGAATTTGGAATTATCTATCAGTCTTCTTTTTTTTCGTATCGATGGCACATATTATAATGCTTGCCATCTTTATGAAAAGATTTGTTAATCAGGGTAAGGTACTCGCCGATTGTTGCCCGGGGTGCACCTGACGTACAGAAAAGGTATGGTGTAACGCAGTGATCATCGCTCTCGAATATAATGTTCTCCCTCCTTTTGAACGACTTACCACCGTACGTGCGCGACGGCCACGTACAGATGTGCGCAGATGATTCACCATAGTCGTGACCGCACCAAACGTAGACCTACTGGAACAGAGGCTGAATGACGTAGCTGGTGACCTAAATCATTCATTCAGAATAAATGGTCTTATTTTGAATATAAATAACACTAATTTTATGCATTTCAATCCGTCAGGTCGTACCTACAGACAAATGAGAGTGAGGGTTGGAGATGCAGAGGTGGCCCAGATGTACAATACAACCTTTCTAGGTTTTCAAGTTGACAGTGGCCTAACCTGGGAAAGTCACATAGATAAACTGTGCGAAAAGGTTGGTCGTGCATGTTTTGCACTAAGGCGTATATCAGCTGTGTTGCACTACGTCATGGTCTGGAACGGCTATTACGCATCTGTGTACTCGCTGCTACGGTATGGCGTTGGTTTCTGGGGACAAGCCGCTGACTCAGAACGTGTGTCACAGAACGCATCAACAATACCTTTTTACCGGACCATGAAAATACTAACGATCCCAGCGATGGTGTGTTTTCAGGCAGCTTTATATGCCAGAGACTACACCAGAGAGTACTCCAGGTTCGGAGATGGATATGCGTGCGCATCGCGACATGAGAGCCGGCTGCGGACTATACCGCGGCGGCTGGCGAAAACATCGAAACTAGTGCATGTGCATGGCACCGGCGGGCGGTCTACAACCGGTTACCGGATAACGTGCGAAGTGCACCAACAAGAAATTCATTCACATTTTTCTTTAAAACGTGGCTTGTTGAGCAATCACTCTACATGTTTGAAAATAGTATTGTGTGATGCTATTAATGCATTGTTAGTAATTTGACATACTTGTAATGTAATTGATAATATTTTTATTTGTATTTTTATTTTTTATTATTGTTTTTGTATAGCTTATTTTTATTACTATTATTATTTAATGAATAATTATTAAAATTTAATTAACGTATTAATTATTTCTTGTACTTAAATCAATTTAATTATTCGTTATTGTAAAAGTTTTGTGATTTGTAACTTTTTTGTTATTGTAGTATAGATAGATGATATTTATAGTCTAACTGCAACATGTGGTGCGTATTGCTTGGTTAGCATTTAACATTTTATTTTATATTGTATTATTTACTTACTTATATTATGGAGACCGAACAATAAACATGTCTCTTTGAATCAATGTATTTCACTCTACCATCCACGTCCATCCTTTTTAATAATATGAGATGGCGACCCATACCAGCGAACTTATCTTTTGTGAAGAACAATAAATTTAAACAACATCATAATGAAGATTGAATATCAAGAAATAAAAACGAAAATCAAATTATAGAAGGTCAAGAAGAAAAACTATAGAAGAAATATGCTTGAAGAAACATTATATAGAAGAGATATTGTAGAAGATAAATTATAGAAGATTAAAATGAAAAAAAAAGGAGACAATTATAGAAGACTGCAAGAAAGAAGAAAGTGGAAGTAGTAGAAGTAAAGTACGGAGTCCAGGGTATATCCCATCAGTGATGCGGTATGCAGCACTACTACGAAGTGCATCGTGTCATCTACCACGGAGTCGGCGAGGACCACGACGAACGTCCTCATGAGTCATCGTGTCCTAATTTCGTGCGGTAGAACATCCGTCCGAAGTGAACTATGTTATAATGTAAGTTAGACTATTCTTTTATTATTTTGTGGGTATGTAGTAGGTATATATACAAAGTCGAGTTTAATTTTAAGTATGTCTGAGCAATTAAAGGAGATTCATACTAAGTTGGATTATTTAAGAGAATATTTGTGTAAAATTGGTCTAGAGAGACGTAAAGAGATATTGCTTATAAGAAATCAGAAGAAGCTACTAGCTATTATAGACGTTTGGAAGATATTGTGTCTCAGTTAAATTATTATTATTATCTCACGTAGATTCAGGGACTAAAATAACAATGGCGAATCCGTTTGATATAAAAACCGCCATTTCCCTGTTACCAGTGATGAACTGTCAGGAGCTCGTTACTAAACAATTAATTGATAGCATTTTGTTATACGGTTCTTTAATAACTGACAGTACACAGATTCAATTGATCGAATTTGTATTGAAAACTCAACTGTCACTTAGTGCAAAGTTAAGATTAAAAAGCACGTATTTCTACAGTGACAGATTTAGTGCAGGATATTAGAAAGTTTTTGTTGCCTAAAAAACAACAGAAGCTTTACAAACACAGCTTTTCAGAGCAAAACAGGGACGTAGATCGATAGAGACATTTGAGATGGAGCTTGAGGAGTTGTTTGCAAATTTGACATTAGCTCAGTCCGATGAGAATAGCGCTAAATTTGACATATTGCGTCCTCTTAACGAGAAAACTGCGATCAAACGATTCACAGATGGGCTCTCAAACCCAAGGTTGAGCACCATTGTAGTTTCACGGCAGCTCACATCACTTCCCGAAGCTATTAGGGTAGCTGTTGATGAAAGTATAATGTCGTCACAGCAGTCAGAGCAGGTTATGCAGTTTAGGCTGATCGCCTATAATCGCGGATTTTCACATGGTTTTTACAAACGCAGTTCTTTTGACCGAACAAATAGTTCCAGTTACTATAACGATCATAAGAATTCACGATATAAAAATAATGCAAATAATTACAATGGAAATCACGGTAACAAAGGTCAAAGAACTACCTTTGTAAATTCCGGTCATAGAAATAAAGACACACGTGACTTGCGTCAGCAGTCACGCGGTGGCCGCGCTCACTTTTCACGAGTTCAACATAATGTGAATGAGGTAGTGACCCAGGAATAGCAAATTTTGTCGTTCCCAAACAGTGCACTCATAATATTTTTAGTTATAATAATTTCTTTACAGTAATGTCATATTTAGGAAATAATGAGAAATTTAACTTGTTAATTGATAGTTGAGCCAGCTTTATGCGTAGTAAAATATGAACGACGAGCACATAATATTGAGTTACTTAAGTTGATTAGGAAAGATAGTATTTTAATTAAAGGGAGAAGTGGTAATTTAATCAGATTTTCTTAGATATAAAACTTGAAGGGGTGATTTTTATACAAAAGTTCTATGTTTTCAAGATGGAATTCAAGTTCAGATTGAATCTTTCCCGACCCATCGAAAATAGATGTTTTACAGAAATATCTTGTTCCAACATGTGTAAATGATCTTACACGGTTTGTAGCGTTTGCTCAATATTACAGGAGATTTATACTTAATTTCGCAGAAATAGCACATCCAGTTAATGCATTATGTAAGAAAAATGTCTCTTTTAACTGGTCAAGTGAATGTAAAAAGGCTTTCCAAAAACTGAAAGAAGTCCTACTTAGTCCTACCATCTTAGATTATCCAGACTTCTCAGAAGGTTTACGTTTGTTTTACAAACAGACGCATCAAAGTTAGGTTTAGGCGCCGTTTTATCTAATAGTAATGGCAAGGTAATCGGGTACGCAAGCCGTAACCTAAGACCAGCTGAAACACGATACCCAGTCATCGAACTCGAACTACTGGCTATTGTGTGGGCTGTGCGTCATTTTAGACCCTATTTGTATGGCAAAAAGTTTCAAATAAAAACAGACCACAGGCCTTTGATTTATTTATGTAATATGACCGATCCATCGTGCCGTTTAAGTTTAGACTCTATTTGGAAGAGTATGATTTCGAAATCAGTTATGTTCCGGGACGACACAATGCAGCTGCAGATGCATTGAGCCGTATATCGATGAATTCTAAGGAATTGAAAGATATGCATGAGCATGTTGTATCGGCCATGACAAGAGCACAAGCTCGAAAACTTAATAATTACAATATTATTGATTCGACACGTGAGAATCACACCGCTTTTAGACCTGATTAACCTAAAGTAGTGGAAATTCTCAAACGACCGATTGACAGCGTAGAACTAATATTAAGAGCAAATAAGGAAATAAGGCAGCAATGAAGCAGATAGTGGATTTACAGAACTTGTATAGGAAAAATGGTTCTATTGTTTTTGTGCCCGATAAATCGGCTATTTATATAAGTCTCGATCGTTATCTACCGTAAGTGTGTTAGCGAGAGAATTACAAGATTTTTGTAAAGAAATAAAATTAAACGAGCTCGTAATTATAAAAGCGTGATAAAAATCTTATAAATATATTATTGAAGGAAATTAATTAGCTAAGTGATTTTGCTAAGGTAGGTAATTGGGTTTTGATAAGATAGGTAAAAGGTATTGAATAACGTACTAACAGTAACTGAAAAAAATACTAAAATTGTAATATTGAATGACTTTCATCTATTACCCACCAGTGGCCACGCGGGGGTAAATAGGATGCTGAATAATATTAAGAAATTTTACTACTGGCCAGGAATTGCTAATGACGTCACAGAATTCGTAAGAAAGTGTAAGAGGTGTCAAATTCAGAAACACTCGAACATACATACTAGGGAACCGATGGTCGTTACAACCACTCCTAGTACAGCATTTGAAAGGGTTAGTTTAGATTTAATGGGACCCTTATATATTGATAATTATAATAGTAAATATATTTTAACTTTGCAATGTAACTTTAATAAACATGTAAAAGCATATCCGCTAGAAAAAAAGGATAGAGTGTCGGTTGCTAGTTTATTTGTAAATAATTTTATATTGAGATATGGTATCCCAAAAGAGATAATTACATGTCGTCAGTTATGGCTGAAGTATGTGAATTGTAAAAAATTAACAATCTTCACTCGACCGCGTATCACCACGAAACTATAGGTTCCTTAAAGAATACACATAAAAGTTTAAGAGCTTTTCTCAGAATACAGTTTAGTAATAATTCGACTGATTGGACTACTTGGCCACCATTTTGGTGTTTTTCGTACAATACGACCGTACATACCGGGACACAATACAGTCCATACGAACTAGTGTTTGGAAAACTTTGTAATCTGCCAAAATAATTTGTTGTATTCTGATGTAGAACCTTTATATAATCCTGATGCTTATCCTTTACAATTAAGATACAGGTTACAACGAGCACAGGCGGACGCTAGAAATAATTTAATAAAAGAGAAAAGTTTAAGAAAGATAAATTACGATAAACATATAAATACTGTAAAATATAAGAAAGATGATTTAATTTTGTTGAAAACCCAAGTAGGAAGTAAATTAGACAACATTTATTTAGGACCACATATTGTTACTAAAGATTTGTCACCAAATGTAAAAATTTTGAAAGATGGCAAAGAATATACATATAACGCATAAGAATAATACTAAATTGTTTGTAAATTAATAAGTAAAATTTTATAGAATTGTTAAATAATTATTAAGATTTTCTTGTAATTAAGTTAAAAAATATGTGTTTTAACAAGTAACACGTAACACATTTTTTTTCTTTGGAACCCCTATAATGTAGTATAGATAGACGATATTTATAGTATACTGCAACATGTGGTGCGTATTGCTTGGTTGGCATTTAAGTTTACATTTTATTTTATATTGTATTATTGACTTACTTATATTCTGGAGACCGAACAATAAACATGTCTCTTTAAATCAACGTATTTCACTATACCATCAACGTCCATACTTTTTAATAATATGAGATTATCAATAAATGTCTATGACTATGAAGTGGTTTCTGTCTTGCATGCCTATATCGGTACTTCCTGCGTAAAGAATCGTAAGCCCGAATTTACAACATAGGGGGGATTTTAATGTCTAGAAAGGACTCCAATGAGCCTAGAGTGGTTACACACGGCGACGTTTACAACGTGATTTGTAGGCGATTGCATCGATGCAAATAAATCCCAAGGGCAGCGATGCAATCGCGCGTTTGTATCGTTACTGGAGATGCGCCGAGTACTCGTTTGCTACTCGGTACTCGGTGTACTCGGCCACACAGCCACGGAGTTCTATTACTCGTACTTGGCCGAATAAGTCGGTTCATGAGAAGAGTTACTCGGTAAAAATAAAGCATTACAGCTATAGACATAATAAAGTGAAACCAACAATATATTTAAAATAATCAAAAGAGATTTATTACTACAAATTCTAGACAATTGCAACAATAAGTTTTAATTTAAAAAGAAAGTTTACATTATTAATATTTAAAATTTAACAAAGGCAAGTTATAATGTAGGAATACAAGGCTTTTTGCGCGTTCAGGTAATAGTGTGTTCCTTTTTCTTCATACACATTACCCGCTTCCGGAAATAACCGCTCGCTATACACAGTGCTTGCAGGTGCACATAAACACACTCGTGCTAACTGTGCCAGTTTTGGATACCTTGTTTTATGCCCTGCCCACCATAGGAAAGGCCTTTGCTCTCGCGACAATAAAGTTTCATTGACATATTGGTATAAATCCAGAGCAATGGGACTTTTAGGATCATCGCGTTCCGGTTGTAATGAACCGAGTAACTCGGTCGAATACTCGGCTCGGCAAATGTTAAACCGAGTAATACTCGGTACTCGGTTACTCAGTAAAACTTGTACTCGGCGCATCTCTAATCGTTACAGTCGCGCACTTGCATCGGGTTTGCATCGCTGCTTACAATCACGCGCGTGTGTAAGGGTAGACGATTAGCGGCTGCATCGTTACTGCATCGCGTTTGCATCGCTGTGTGTAACCGCTCTAATAGCTGAAGTTGTCAAGGTATTGGAATAAAATTTGATACAAACAATATTTTCATTCTTTACAATTTTACTGTTGAGTATTAAAGACCTACACAAAAATAAAGTAATTTATGAGATAAACGCATCTATTTATAAAAATATAAAGCATAAGATAGATTACACAGGAATAGTCGATATATCTGTCAGTAATAAATGAGAACTACCACTCACCATTAAAGGAGCTTGACTTATAAAAAAAAATCTGTGGTAAGTATTTTTTTTTACTCACATCATTGGAATAGACTGGTAGTCCAACGCGGTAGTTTTTTACGAAATTATTTTCAAATCAAAAATGTTTTTTTCTGCTCGTTATACATTTCACGTTAATTTATTTTTAACTAAGAAAAGGAATGAATATATTATTGTGTGCTATGTATTATTGTGCACTTTTCATAAGGGGCACCAATGTGAAAAGGCTGGCCAAAAGGCCCTGCGGTTTTTTCCATTGACTAAGTTTAAACAAAAAAGAACTAAAATAGTATATTGTCTATGGTAGTATTAAAAATAATATTTTAGCGAGTATTTTAAGAATAGGCGGGAAAGTTCATAATTCTTGAAAACGTCCAGAACTGGTGAATGGTATAGGTATCGTATTATTTTTATCATAATTATGGCAAACCGCACAGACAAAGCCGTAGAGATCTACTGCAGTTGGGTGAACTATTGTTGTAAACTATTAAAGTTGGGGTGGCTAACCTAAACACCGTATTCGTCCGACATAGCTCCTTTACTCATTTTTTTTAATAAACACGATTTTGACAACGAAAAATCCGTCAAACAACATTTAAAGCAGTATTGTACAAGTAAAGACTGGAATTATTACGAAAGGGAAATTTTAAAGTTACCCTAGACAAAAGACAACGTGGCCTACCTAAAACGTAAAAACCTAAGAACTCGATTTGACTGTGTAGGTCATAATTTCGTAAATATTTTTTTATTTACTTTATAGCAGTTTAGGGTAATTTTCAGGTTAGTTTTACCTAATTCCGGTGGCAATTGTTATTATATAAATATTCTAGAATATTATCATAAAATATTACTTAATATACGGGTGTAGTGTGCTGAAATATTATTGAATATTTCACGGTAATATATTTGAATACTTAATAAAAATTGCCACCGAAATTAGGTACAGAAAACTAACC
Organism: Hyposmocoma kahamanoa; assembly: GCF_003589595.1. NCBI lineage: Eukaryota > Metazoa > Arthropoda > Insecta > Lepidoptera > Cosmopterigidae > Hyposmocoma > Hyposmocoma kahamanoa. The sequence goes on from NW_020653726.1 coordinate 12,474,438, forward strand.
TGAAAATTACCCTTTAAAATCTTCTTTATAAAAAAAAACTGTACGGTACGTGTGTAATTATTATATATTTGATCTCTGAGTATATATAAGAATGATAACAGGTATTTGTACTTGTAAAGGCATTTAATTATGGAAATAACGTACTAAATATGCTTAACATAGAATATAGATTGATAAAATATTTAGAGGTAGAAAATATTATCGAAGGCCGCTCCCTGAGGCAACGTGCCCAGGAGACTAGCAATATTTCCCCTTTGGATCGCTGAACTTATTAGCGGAAGTAGCTACCAGCCTTCGGGTCACCGAAGGCTTAAACGAGGCGAACTAAAGCTCATTAGCGAGGAGTTTCGGTTATAGCCCCCAGAGATCCAGGGCTTTCACCGCAAAGCTGTAGCATTGGCTAAGGTTGGCGAATTTGGCTTTTTGCGGTTCTTGATCGCTCTAGCGGCAGCGCCACAGTTCTACTAAATTACATTTATAACGTAATTGTACTGTCAACGGATAGATTATTTTAAATTACAAAAATTGTGTTTGAAATGGACTTTTAAGACATGGAAAAACAAACTAATTACCATAGCGAACAATCGATTCAAGTATTTTTTTAATAATCAATACAAACACACAGAGATTTGCACATAAAAGCACTTCTCAACCACTTGATGTATCGATCGTCCAGGGCAGGAAGAATTGCAACTACGAGTAAATGATCAGTGTCAACTGTATACTTTCGATTGCTTTATAACTACAAACTGTAATGTCAAATGAAATGAATACGGGTAGTAGAGGACAACTACGATAAAATCAAAATTGGTTTTTGTGACACTGCACAATTATACAAATGTAAACTCTGTTATGGTGATAAATCTGTCAAAGATTGCTCATAGATGGCGCTACGACTAAAAAGTCGTTGAAAGACCAAGTACAAAGACACGACGCAAGCACATAGAAAAATTCGTGAGGTCCGTTGGTTCGTTCCGTGGCTTAGTTGGTATAGCGTCTGGCACGGTATGCAAGAAGACGTCGGTTCGAATCCGACCGGATCGAAGGAATTTTTTCTAGAAGGAGTGTTTTTTCTGAGTGTTTGATCTTTGTATTAATAATTATAACAAACTAGTGGAGTAATTTCACAAAAAATAATTGAATATCAATTCAATAAAAAATTAATTAAGTAAACTCTGTTATGTTTACAAAAATATAATAAAAAGTAAATTGGAATGTTCGTTGGGTTTTGCTTTTTAAAATATGATATTTAATTAATTTATAACTTTCGAACTATACTGATAAATAGGGTGGTTTGCATTAATATTAGACATAACTGTTTTAGTAGATCTCCTTGTGAAAGAGTTCGTCCAGGGTAGTAATGCCACCTTACCTATTTCTGCCGCCAAGCAGTAATGTCAGCGTAAGTGTGTTACGGTTTTGAAGGGTTAGGGCGCATTTATTCGAGACGAATTTCACCGCGCTCGCCCTTTTCGCCCTGCGCGGTCGCCGCGCGGTCGAAGAGCGGAATCCGCGTTGCCGCCGTGCAGCGACCGCGTGCGTCTAACTGTCATGGCAAAATACGCTCTATTTGTTTAGATTTTCTGTTTTAATTTAAATGAGCGTTCCGGACACGCGGGCTAGCCTGGCTTGAATTTGGTCTACGCGGCGGCCCGCGCCGTAATTTTATTGAGAGGAATTTAAATGTTGTTGCATAATAAATAGAATTCAGATTATTATATCGCCATTAATGTACATGAAGGCGTAGTTACTGGGCGGTAGCCGCGCGACGGCCGCGCGAAAACTTTCTTCTCGTGTAACTGGGCGCTACGGGTGCTGGTGAAATTACAGGCACATGGGACTTGTCAACTTATGTCTCAGGGTGACGGGCACAATGGCAGTGCCCCTGAGATCTTTGCGATTTGAAGCTCTGAATGGTACTGCAACTACAACTACAAATTTATCATCAGGAGCACGACTTGTTGGTCCCGTCACGTGAAACTATAAAAAAACTGGTTGATGACTTTACCATCTCAGTCAGCCATGATCATGAGACCTGCAAACGGCCGGTTGTTTGTTTGCATAAACAAAATATATGCGATTTATACCCGAAAAAAATTTAAGTAGTTTCATGCCCAATAAAAAGTAGATTATAGTTGGACTAAAGATACAAAGAATTGTCTAAACTACACAATCTCACATGTTTGGTGAAAGAATTGAAAACATTTATCCATCCCTTAAACTGGTGAAAATTTTTAATTCGAGATAGATTGGAGGAGATTAATTAAAACGACTACAAATCACATTTTCTATTTCAGTGAACGTGGTCCGCATCGAGCCCGCACCTACCCAGCTGCCTGTCAAAATCATTAGCTCGGACCCCAATTTATCGGCTCAACGCAAAATAGACCGTATGCTAATCGCTCTGTTGTTGTTTGCATGTCATTTTATTTCTGAAAGTATTAATTCCGTTTAAAGATAGATAAAAATCACACTCTGCAAATGTAAGGTGCATTATTTACCAAGTCTACGCAGCTCTTCTCCTGTAAACAACTTTTAACCTCTTAATACCCAATTAACTACAATGGAAAAGCGCTAAGCGCCCAAAGTACGTTAAAATGTACTAATACAAAGAAATAAATGTACAAAGTGCATTAAAATCAATATGTATTATAATTACATGCTTCTTTGGCCCAAGCAAGGAGGTATGAAAAACTCAATACATATAGATATACATAACATAGATACCCTATGGTCGTATAGAATATTATAAAGTTAAATTCAAATGCAATATTTTCATTATGACGTACACTGGGCATTTATGTAACCATAGGAATAATATTGTTTGGGTCTGAATCACTTCACATGTTATGTACATTTTGACGTACGTGGGGCCTTGGGAGCCCACGCGATCATTCGCGATGCATTGTACTAACATTTCAAATCGGGAATTATTAGAACGTGTTTACGTTGTGTATGATGGTATTTTGAAAAACATAGCGAAGATGGATAAAGATTCCACCAGTGAGATGAAAACGTAACATCATATCACCAGTATGCTCGTGACCGCGACCAGTGCAACCTGACCCAAAGGTGGGTTAAAATAGGTTCGTGTCAAAATACCAATTAAAATTGTTAAATCGCGTTTATTTCCGTTTTGAAATATCTTGTGCTGTGCTGCTCTCCTTGTCATAAATAACACATTTTCATTTCGGTAACTTTCCAGATATTGGTATCTAAAGTTTTATTGACACCCAAGAGTGAGATTTTTAGCAGCGATGCAAACACGCGTTCGTGAACCGCGTGATTGCATTGCTACATTTGCGATTTTAGGCGATTGCATCGATGCAATGGCCTATAAATCCCAATTGTAGCGATGCACTCGCGCATTTCTATCGATGCAGTCGCGCGCTTGTATCGCTACTTGACATCACGTGCGTGTGTAGACGATTAGCATGATCATGCATCGCTACTGCATCGCTGCTAAAAGTCGCCGTGTGTAACCACTCTTAGAAATGTCAAACGCTGATTTCGCTTAACAATAAAACTGAAACTAAATAAGATATAACAAACCGCTTATAGCAGGTTGTAGATCTGTTTTCCCTGAATCCAGATATATTAATAACTCAATTTTGCTAAAAATAACGATTAGGTTAGTTATGATATGGAGGGTAGTGTGCTTTGCTATTTTGACTAAACGTGGAGAAATTAAAGTAACAAATTGCTTATGGTTGATTAAATACAGCTCTTTTCCACTCTGCTTTGGTAGATAATGGACCTTTTTCCTTTTCAAGAGGGTTTCCGAAATGCCTCTAGCCCATTATCGCTATGATCTGTAAGATATATTATCATCGCTGCTATCTATAGCATACTGTCTACATATAGGTCTTTTTGACTATATAAAATCATCAATTTGGAGATTTATATGCATATGCAGCCTTTATAAACATCTTAATCTATACCAACATATAATGGAATTTGACACTATCTGTACACATGATATTTTCTTTTCATTATCAGGATCAATTTGAGAAGTTATTATTGTAATTAGGTACAATCGCCTGCAGTGAAATGTAATATATAACCATGACAAAATTATGTTCTGAAATATTGTAGTTTAGCATAGAAACAAAGAAACTTCTATACTGATGAGTAGTGCTTTTCATTAAATTGTTCTCAAGAGGATGGAGGAAGATGAGATGATGAAGTTGTTGTTTTCTAATACAAGGAACTTAAAGAAAAATAGTGTAAAGCCTTGTAGTTTTGTATTGGAAAAAGAAACGGTGTAGAACTGTTAGTACCATTTTCCACTGAGCGACTAGCCGCGAGCGTCGCACCCCTACCTGCTAGTTTTACTCCCGAGTCGCAGGCGCGTCAATCTTTAAGGTCAGAGGTGGACAAGTACCCGGTTTTTTTCCCGACGCTTTATTACCGCCTTATTTAAATCGAGTTAAAACCCATTAACGTCCGAAATCAACGGCAATAACATTTACAACTGTTGTAAATCGGGTTGGTAGATCTAGATGATTCGATTGGCCTTTCTATTGAATCGTTTCGCTTGAAAATCGCATTGAAATAAATCGATACAAAAATCGTTACATCGTATGCAATTTGAATGGATATTCATAAAAATCTAATTGTAATGTGCATCCTTAGTAGTGAGAACACAAAGGCTTGCAAGGTGAGTGGAGTTTCGTCCAAAAAAGATTCTTTACCAAATTCCGTTATCGCCTTTTCCGCCCAAGATTTTGGACACAAATAGGTTAATACCCGGGCAGTTTGATTGTTGTATATTGGCTATGGTATATAAGTTATTTCAATAAACAGGAATCCCCGCAACTAGCCGCTTATGGGAAAATGTGTGTAAAGCATTGACAGTCGCATATTGATTATTTAAAATAAAGTGTAAGAGGATGTGTCATAATATTTTTAATAAACTCTTCTAAAGAGGCTATATTACAAATGAAAATTAGATTTTCGTAGTGAATATTTAATGAACATGATTTCTCGACGTGACATTTCATGAATGACGGTAACATGCCAGGCAATTGAAGATCTTTACAATTTTTTTTATTATAAAACTTAATTATCAAACTTTTAATGTTACTATTTTTATTAATCTTATTTTAATGATAGTTTAATGATGTATACATGTGTTTCTTTTGAATTAGGAAAAAAATGTTGACGAAAATTCTAAATTCCACTTATTTCAGGCTAGAAACGCAGCTTGTATATTTTCAGTTTAATTTACCTTACTTACGCATAATTATGAGACTGAATTAGAAGAATAGGTATTTATATGAACGGATTTTGACAACCCTAACCCCAGATCCTTTGAGTCTACTCACATGTGCAATCAGGACAAATTTCAACTCGTATATAACAACGTTTCCTAGATTACGTCTGTTAAACTAAGCGGATTCATAATAAGGAACGAATTCAATAACAGAAACCGACGTAAACTACTTATTTTCATAGTTTAGGGGATTGCGACTTTTTTCTTTGATATAAGAAGGGAGAAGATTGGGAACCGCTGGCAAAGCAGCTTCATTTGTTTAAAAATTACAATTTTAAAACAAATGACGTAGATCTGTATTAAGTGAAAAAGAAGACGCAGTATCCATATAACACGTATTAAATGAAATCACGTAACTCTAAACAAATATATACCTACTAACTAATAAACAGAGAAAGTCTTATTTAATTAAACACTAATAATAACGCACACACTCAACATAGCCTTAAAATACATACATAGCCTTTAAAACTTGTTATTTCTTTCTAATTACTGACGACCTCGGTGGCCCAACGGTTTACGGGATGGGGAAATCTCGGGTTCGATTCCTGGTAGAACTAAGTCCGTAAGTAATAAGTTCTGGTCTGGGTGTTCTGGGAAGTGCCCCAAAGTGAATTCCGTTACTCTGGTACTCATAATCCAAGGAATTCCCTAGTTTGAGGCCAGGAGTAAATGAGTGTGACTAATGACGTGCACCGTTTGCAAGCTGACGGATGAGTAAGATTTATTTAATCATTCAGAAAACAAACACATTCGTTCTTATACCGAGAACGATAACTTATATAAACTGTATGCATACAGACAAGGCATTATGATATCATAATAATTAACATGTAAGTGACAGGAAAGTTTATGATTTAAAAGTACACGACAAGTTGCCATCGTAAAACACCCATCTGACATTTTTTATAATTTACAAACTACACATAAAGTTTAAAGAAAATTTAAACACTACTAAGATCAGGTGGGATAAGAGGAACAACGGGGGAAGAGGGACTTGAAGCCTTAAACCATAATGTAAAGAATTTTAGCACTATAGTCTACCAGTCGATTAAACAGACAAATGAGTTTAAACGATTTCAGAGAGAGAGAGAGAAATCTAAAAGGCGGAAAAAACAAATTTGACAGTTGTGGAATCTTGAGAATACGAGGTATATATTATACATTACCTTCATAAGAAATACATATAGGATGAATGTTGACGAAAAGGGGAAGAGAAACGTTAGCACAATCTACACGTTTTCGACAAATACATCGTATACATTGAATTTAACATAATGATTATCAAAACATGTAAAGCTGATAAACAAAGGCCAGTTTAGTGTATATCAAAATTATTATTAGAGTTTATGTGCTCTTCCTAGAGCTCAAAGCATTTCACTTAAAATAATGTACGTTCCTCTACTCCATTATATTTAAAAAAATGTGCCGGCTCACATGTTTGATGCATACTCCAAAGTTTCATATTGCTCAAAATCAACCATAAAGCCTCTTTACCTATTGACTGACTTATTTTTTCCGCCAAATAAGAACTACCAGGAAAATGAAAAATAACGGACTCTCCGTCATCACGTAATTAATAAACGTAGCTACCGCGACGACTATCATAACGTCTTACTGGGCCTACGTGACCTCGGGGGATAATTAGGGGTCTATAGCCCACTAGCCCTTACCTTGATATCCTTACTAAATAAGCCACTAGTTAATATAGTTCATTAGATAAAATTATTCGATAAATAAGACACATTTTTAACTAAAAAGTAGAGAATAAAAAACTATCATAGATTTGTCACAGATGGCATAAACTCGTTAAAACAAAAAAGTCTGTAAGAAACGCATAAAGAAATTCGTAAATACTGTTGCCTCGATCTGTAGCTCAGTTGGTAGAGCGGTTGCTCTGAATTGACATTCAGACACAGGTTCGAGTCCTATCAGATGAAGGAATTTTTCTTTGTGTTCGATCTTTGTATTAACAATTATAAAAAGAAGTATTTATTATTGCATATCCGTACACTATTTAATAAGACTTGTTTTCAATACAATTGTCGAAATTTTGCTCTAATTGCTAGAGTTTCGCGACGTGACCACAAAAACCATAATATTATTTAGCATGTGAGTAGACTTTTACTACGGTATAAAATACTTTTACAGCTGAAAACTATAAGTAACAAGTCAGCACTTTCATTGTTGGAAAACCCTGAAAACTAAATAATAAATATTTATTATAATCAAACACAAAGAAATAACGGCAGTAATATTATGCAGCCAGTATTAAATTGCTGTCTAAGTATTATGTACCGTTCCTTAAAAAATGTCCATAATTTAGCATAAAAATGTAACCAAAGACAATGTAAAGTTTGTAATAAAGATGTCGCTTAAACATGAAATGACAGCAAACACTGGGACTCCTTTTCATTTGAATAATCTTGAGTAACTTCCAAGTAATAACTCTATTCGACTTTATAGTTCCAGCGATTGTATAACGATTAACCATATCTTTAAGATGTCACATATTCTACTCAAATTCCTTAATTCCAAGTTCCCAGATTTTATCGGACAATGTTTTTGTCATAATTTTGTAAATAATCAAGTAAAGTTTAAAATAAAAATGTTAAAGAAGGGCAATATAAAATTTTGTAACACCATAGCGAATGTGCAGCCACTCACACTTCGCCGTTTTTCTGAGTAAGGGACAAAGTTACTAATGACTTTGCATGTTTCTTGTTCATATTTTAAAGTTTTAATTGGTTTATGCAGCACTAAAGTAAGTTGCAAGGAAATTGCTTCAGGCTTGCGGTTTCACGTGATAAACCGATAATTTAGCTACTAAAGTTAATATCATAGTTCAACAAGACAAGTATGGTAACTTGTATGTGTGCGCACCCGTCCCGCGCGCCTTGTACGGACGCACACTTTCGCGTAATCTCGAGATGCACTCGCGTAGCATAACACTGATCGTATCAACGCTCCTTTTGTTAATACGCGAATGTGTGCGGTGCCCGAGCTATTATTTTGTACGGAGCTACCATATTTCTCTTATTTCACTGTGCTGATATGTTGTGGATTTGTTTTTTGTGTCGTGAAAATGGGCTAAGTGTGAAGTGACCGATAAATTGTGTGTTAGGAGCAATCGCGAAACTAAAACATATCATGACTAGGAGTGAGTTACTATATTTGTACGTTTATAAATGTTGTCGGGAAAGCTTGTCTGAATAAGAACGTTTGAATGAAGAAAGATTATTCATTATGTTCGTATTTTATTCTACGTTAAAACAAGCAAAGGACATAGTCTCGGTACTAAGCTTATGAAAAAGATGGATAAAAAAATGTTGAAAATATTTTCATTATTTTGTAAGTAGTAAATGCTTGAAAGTGTAAAAAGATAGAATGTGTAAAATTAATAGTAATAAGGGAATTAAAATTTAGTGTAAATGTGAATTGATGTATTAATGGTCAGTATAAGGCCCACCGGTTTGGTTATTATACATATTACCTTTATTACTTCTGCTACAAAAGAGAGGTTAATTCACGCAATAAATTTTCAATTCCTAATCCCTAATACGTTACAATCACAGCACATTTTGTTATGAAAAATAGCCATTTTGTACATCATAATGGCATAACATTTTAATAAAACAGGTCTTTGCTTTTATTCGTTTGAATGTCCTTTCCCGTAGGTAAAGTAAATATTTTCTAACAACAAATTAGAGGCTTGTTTTGCTCAAGAAAATTGAAACAAGGGAGATTTCACGAAATATTTTATGAATTACAAAATAAAGCCGGCTTGTTATTTTTTTCATAATAACGGTCTACTTGGTCTGGAGGGTTTTTTAGTATTTAACAGCGATTATTCTGTAGCAAAAAAATGTACATGTTGTACTATCAGAAAAGCTATTTTTGTACAGATATTAAATAACACAAAAATCTACCTGAGTTCAGCTATAAAATATACATAAATAAGCAAAAAGATACCTTTTTTTATTAAAAAATTTACTTTATAATGCCTATTCACTCTCGCCTTGAAAAGGTCCAAGTCATACCGTTCGGAGAACAAGTCTGCAGGTAGAAAATTCCACTCAAAAACTTCTTCTAAATCAATTCAAATTAGCAAAGATCTTCGCCTAAGATCTCCCTTCTTTCAAAATGTAGTTCCCAATCGCAAGTAGAAACGTGACGTAGATTTAACCTTAGAGCGGTTACACACCTTGACTTTTAGCAGCGGTACAAGCGCGCGATTGCATCGCGACACTTGCGATTTATAGGCGGTTGCATCGATGCAAACGCGCGATTGCATCTGTTACAAATGCGTCACTACATCGATGCAGTCGCTTACGTTGAATCATTAAAAATGTGTATCGCTTTTGCACCACGATTGAATCGCTGCTTAAGTCACGTGACTGTGTATGTAAAGTTTGACAATTGCGACTGAATCGCTGCAGACGCGCTGCTAAAAGTCGTTACGCCGCTCTTAGAACTTTTTCACATTTACTGTTTTGTGTAAATAAATGTGTTGCTCGTTATACCAAGTAAGTAACTTAACGTAATACTTGTTCGACCGCACAATAGTGGCAAGTGTGAAAAAGTACTAATAAAAGAAAAAAAATTGTGCATAAATTGAGAATAATTTAAAACTGTGTATTTTCTATATAAAAACAAAGAAATTTATGCAGGCTATCGATGTCTTCCTTATTGCTATACACTCTTTTTATAAACTTTAAAATAAGATAGATTTATTATATTATATATTAACATATGAACCTATGTGAAATTAAGTTACCATATCAAACTTTTCATAGGTAATAAATCTACCAGGGGGCGTACCATAATCTTTCAAAAAACAATCTTATTTTAATGTAAGCTTAGAGTAAGCTTATTATAATATTACTCATATTCGTACCATGACAAACCTGTCAACCAAGCAATGTATTATTGCTAAAGTGAATGAAAGAACGAATAATTTCTCAATATGGTCTATTCCTTACTAAAAATAGGAAAGAAATAACGGTATATGAACTGTAAAATGCGCTCTCTTTCTTTTGTGATGTTCCTAATCGTCCTATCGTACTATAATATTAAAGCACTTAATATTATTTACATTCAGAGAATTTTAACTGCCAAAAATGAAAAATATGTAATAATGAACTCTATCGAGTTCTTAGGTTTTCGCGATTGTTACACATAGGAATGAAACTATTTTTCCGGATTTAAATCGCGTATATTTGTTTTTTCAAACAAACCGACGTTTCGGGCCCTTTACAGGTCCCATGGTCACGGTTGTCAACCGTGATGGACTTAATGACGTAATGAACTCTATTACAATTACGTTGTTTTCAATTATTTTTCCGCATTTTCATGAAGAAAAGTAAATAAAACAAGCTGAGTCTTGATTGTCACGTTGTGAATTCGGAATTATAGTCTAGTGTCAACTGTTAGTGTCTCCAAGGAGCATATAGATGGCGCTGTCATAATTTTACGAAATAAACATCGCGTGTATTTCCTACGTATAATTAAATAAAAAAATAAACAAAATATTGAAAAGATATATGTTAATAAATAAGTTCAACTTAAGTTTTAATCATTACAAATCAACATTTAGATAATAAATTCGAAAATAATATTGTTTTCATTGCATCCATGTAACTACTTTAAGATTGCTAAATTTGACATAAGAACAATATTACTTTAATGGTAAGTCGCGTCATGGTACGAAAAATCAATGTAAATTTAAAGTAATATTGATTTAAGAGGTTGTGGTAGGCCTTCAGAAAGCTTTTGTGAATGAAGTTTGTCAATTAAATCCAAATGTAATTTGTAAGCTTTTGTCAGGTGATATATTACTCTTTAATTTCGAAAGCTTAAATTTTACATTTCTATCGGCACATTTCTTAATCTTAAATGTTTTTGCAAATTAAGCAAGGTATTGTATTCGTCTAATAATGTGTACCCTTGGTGTAATAAAGCTACATGTGGTTATACGTCAAAAGTGCTATTTGAGCTTGATCACATGAAAGTGAAAAATACGAACTTCATGAAACAAATAATTATGTATATGTGAATTTTTATAACTGTCGTACTTAAGCATAAAAAGAGTCATCGACTAATTACATTTGTAGAATCTTTAAACCGTTCTCCTGAAAAGTTGTCATTTTATAGATGTGACCTTATTACACCAAAGGTTACTATAGTTATTTATAACACCTATACCTACTTTATTTATATAATTTCGACCTCACAAAGCTAAATCATGATTTTTGATCTTGTTTAAAAATACGTCTATTTGCATGTAAAAGATTTAAATTAGTTTAAAACCATTAAAAAACTTTTACGTGAAGTTAACTAAGCTATAGTTATTGGAATTCATGTTTATAGTTATTGTGTTTAAATGTGTACGCAGTAACCGTTAGGATTTGTATGAAATGTCTTATATTTACAAAATGTGAAATTTTATCTCTTTATAATATAAATGTATTACACGTTCGATTTATATACAATTTCGTTTTATTTAAGAACCCTATGTATATTCAACTTACTGTACATTTTCGAGTGTCACAACCTACGCAAGTTTTGACCTATTTCCTTACTTAATAGCAACAGCGCTTGTGAATGAGTTGATCCAGGAAAGTACCTATTTCTGCCGCCAAGCAGTAATGTAAGCATTACAGCGTTCCGGTTTTGCAGGGTAAGTAATGTCAACTCACATTGGCGCAAAATCGAAGTGTCGCGATGTGTCATGTTTTTCGCCTATATCATATTCATCTCTATCTTCCCATTATTAAGGTACAAATTTGTGTTATGCACATGGAGTCGCGCATCGACGCGCGTCGACGCGCTGAGTAGTAGCAGTTGCATTCTATGGACAGGCGTATCACTTACCACCGGGCACACGACTTGTTCGTCCCGTCACTTAGTACAAACGTAACTGCATTGCTAAGTGCGTAGAAATCTTAACATACATAAATATTTAAAAAACTACACGAAAATATTCTACTTCGGATAAAAATTCTTTGTAATGTGGTTACGTATACCAAAATTTGTTTCTGTTGTATGGATGGTCTTACGAAAAAATCATTCGTTATGGTCAACAAAAAATATGTAACTAAAAGTAAAGGATTTAGCAACTAACCTAAAAAAACGGACTTTGTTTGTTTAATACAAACTTTATTAACACATTTTTATAATTTAACACACATATTTCAATGTCACTAATGGTTTTGGTCTTCGTCAGTGATCTTACATAAAATAACATAATCTCAGTACTAACAAACCGACAACAAAGTACTAAAAAACCGACCTCAAAAGTACGTGGAAATACATCTATTTGCTAAGTTTTATTGAAATATCCTTAAATTCGCCACTATACAGGACTTGACACTGGAGATAATAAAAATCGGTTCTCACTACTCAAAAAATATTGAGAGAAAAACGCCTTGAATTGGAGAAATAGCAAAATCAACCATTAAAATAATTACTCCTTAAGAAAATTTTGGCGCTATTTATAAAAATGTATCTTCGTGCGTGAACAGCCACCCTTAGAGGTGGATGATTTCCTTCAAAATAAAATGGGACCACTATGAAAGTACCCCCTTTCCAACAAAAAAAGAATCATGAAAATCGGTTCACAAATACCGAAGTTATCGTGTAACATACATAAAGAAACATACAGTCGAATTGAGAACCTCTTCCTTTTTTGAACTCGGTTAAAAATAGAGATTTATTCCAACCGACAACTTCTTTCTATTCTTTTGTCTTATTTTCGTTTTGTACACAGTATTATGGACCTATAGAGGGCCTATAGTCTTAAAAAAGACAGTCTATAGGGCCTCCGCTCTACCAAATGAGTTACAGATTAGAGTCAGCAGACTTTTCGAATTTCAATACGTGTTAATTACATCCCTTTTGTATTTTTTGGTTGTTTGGTGGTGGTGTTGGTTTTTTTCATATATATCGGTTCGAATTTTGTCAGATCAAAGGATTTTATTCTGGAGTGAAGTCACAAAACATAAATAAATATCATGTAAATTTTTTCTGGCATTGTAGCTTTTTAGTAGCTGATATAAAACGAAAAAAAAACGATTCGCAAGTTAAAACAAAATAAAACTATTGATTTTATTGAATACCATGATATGATACTACCGTGATATTCATTTATTATTTATTAAGTACTCAGAACCTATAGCGCGCTTGGTCAAACAATAGATGTGTTCAACGATTCGCTCCATGTTTTTAAATCTAAAATAACAACCAATCCATTTGGACGAAACTGATAGTTTTTATTTCTTTTATTTAATATTATTTAAAATCTATTTTTTTTATCTTCCCCCTGCTATTGCTTACTTTCTCTTTTTGTGTTTTCTTTGCATGCGATTTTAAGTCTTCTTTATTTTTAAGGTTTATTGTATCGTCCACTGGTTGTCCTTACATGAATATAACCGCAATAATATAACTCTCACAATTTTTTAAAAGCTGGTTTCATATTCCGCTTGTGGTCATAGTAATTGTGAGCCGCGCTGCGCGGACAATGTCTACAGGAGTGGATCTCTATTGTTTTTCAAATCCCCTTTCGATTCAGCTCCCGTGCTCGACACACATTTACATTAATTTCCAGCTTATATACGCACTCCACCATAGTATTCTTTCACATGTTATGTTGGAAAATATGAGCGTAATCAGTTCATAAGAGGCAAGGATATTTTCGATTAATTTTTTTTTTATTTACTTAATTACAGAATCTCTTATTGAACTATAACTTCAGAAACGCTGTGTATTTGTACAAAAAAATATTATTTATTAGAGAACAGAAATAGTCCAACATGCGATAACGCTTCTGTTGCTTCAGCGTGTTTTTTCACGATCCTTTTTATGTCGCCATAAAAACAATATTTCTTTATCTGTCTTCATAAAACGTCATTTACTTTTATCATCTCGAGTGTGGAGAGAAATCTCACAAAATTAGCTGTTTTATGTCTCATTTTAAGTACTCTTTTGATATTGATTAGATTGGAATATTATAATAATAATAACGCACACAACCACACCTTATTATTATAGATTACCTACCTGATCTCGATTTTTCTCCGGGACACAATACAGACCAGGAACCTACTCGTACTTAGAAAGTTCATGTATACATAATTCGTCCTAACGATTCCGAGACCTTCTCAACTAGCGCCCACTATAGTAACTGCTAGGCCACCGAATATCAAAATTATGTTAAGTGAAAGAGAATGCTATCCAAAACAAGAATATTGTGATGGCCCATTGAAAATGCTCCAAAAAATATCTCAGGTTGGACACATAAGTTCTCAAAATAAGAAATGCCTACTTTTTATTTCTTGCGTATTTTTTATTATCATCTGAGTCTGACATAAGAACAACTTTTCAATGATCTGTAGAACTTGAATTAAGCGAGACTTGCTTGAATTTTTGTGTAACAAAACACTTTTTGAAACTTCGAGTCCTTATCCACTTCCATGATAAGTAATTTTGGGATAACAAAAAACATCGACTTTCATTAAAAAATAAGACGGTTAAAGAATCTAACCAGAGAGAACAAAGACTTTCTTGAATTTATAATTGTTGTATATCTTATGTTCAAGCAATTAAACTTGCCAATTAAGTGAACTGTAAGTATAACAAAAGGTAGATCAAAGGTCTATTTTTGACACAAATCTATCGTACTGAAACAAAACAGTTGTTAGAATTAAGTTGTTATTAAGTTGCTTTTCTTGTTGAGTTGTTGTAGAGTTGTTTGAGACCAGTTCTTTTAATTATAACATTTACATAAACATATTTATCAATAAAATTTGTTTGTATAAATTAGAAGTTTTACGAGTGGATAAAAGTTTTATCCAACCTTTTGATAATTTGTATATGCATGTACATAAATTACAAAATAATATAATATTTAATAATTACAATAATTTTGAAAGAAGTCATTATCATCATTTAGTAGCAGTAGAGCTCCCTGTGAAAGAGCTCGTCCAGGGAAGTACTTCGATCTTACCTATTTCGTTTC
Source organism: Hyposmocoma kahamanoa (assembly GCF_003589595.1). Taxonomy (NCBI): domain Eukaryota; kingdom Metazoa; phylum Arthropoda; class Insecta; order Lepidoptera; family Cosmopterigidae; genus Hyposmocoma; species Hyposmocoma kahamanoa. Next base: position 12,489,728 of record NW_020653726.1, read on the forward strand.
GGCTTTGAAGGGTTTTTTTACAATACCCCGCTAAGGTGGGGCCGAAATGGGATAGGCAAACGCACTGACCTTTGGTTGTTGCTTCGATAGTTGTTTATGTGTATGTCCTCGTTTTAGGGGGTCGTCGTACTACCCAGTCTAGATTCTCATCGATTGATGATGTACCAAGTTGATTTTCCGTATTGCCGTTGGAGAACTACATTGATTTCGTATCAAAGCGACACGACACGGTTCACTAGTATGGTGTAGTTACACAGCTTCAACTCTCTTATTAAACCCTTCCATATATTGCGGAAACGCCTTTATAATTTGTATAGTATATATACCTAAAATATTTAAATTTTCCTTTATGAGTAATTTGTCTCACGTTCACAGATAACTCACTTTTTTCATGTCTAATTTCCGTACCTCTTTGAATTTATCTGAACTTTGCTTTTCACTTTTCCCTGTAGTAATTACACAAAAAAAAACCGTGACAGCCTATGGTGTGACCTATCGGCTCTCAACCATCGACCGTGGAATCAAATCCAGGCTCATAGACTGCCTCCGTGTCTGAACGGTTACCATGCCGGGCTGGCACGCAGAGGTCCCAGGTTCGATTCCCGGGCGGAATGAAATATTTGCATGGCCTACATTTATTTCTCTTGTGAGTTTGGGTGTAATGTGTGGTTGTCTATGTGTGTATCCATGGCACCCGCGACACATGGTTGATGGTGATGATCATTACGCATTAGTTCATGATACCTAATTGTATTATTTAGGTTGTAATTCTTCACTCCTTTAAATTCATAGTTCATTACTGCTACATAACAGTCGTAAAATGATATATGATGACACTGTTCGTTGCTATAATTATAATAGTATATCGATCTTTATGGATTAAAATTATATGTGAAGCTATTAGTCCATAAACCTTTCAAATGTTTCAAGGTCTCAAATGGCCACATCAATCTCTAAAATCACATATCGTCCTAAAAATACCCTCAAGGTCTTAAACTAATTCAAACTCAAATTGAACTTGTTATCTCGGACCTTCGGAGATCGTCCCCGCAGATTCGGAGTGATATAAACACTCGTATTTTGTTTTGGGATTTGCAATAGGCTGAAGAGAGGCTGTAGGATGGCCGTGTGGATCAGTCGCGCGCTCGGGGGCTGAATTTTGCCCTTTGTTTTTATCCCTCAGCTTGGAAGAAAATCTTGTTATTCCCAGTGTTATGAACTTGTTTGTATTCACTGTAAATGGTCGGACGGAAGGCTTTGTAGCATCGTATTATACGATTCTTTATTCATGTTTTATATATAGATATCTGGAAACACATAAATATACATGAGTATAGAAATGTACTAGAGGTACTTTCCTAAGTCTAGCGTAGAAATTGGTCGTCGCATGATATTTTTTTAACTATAATATAATTTTACCGTATTGCGTGAATTGAATATTTGTACAAAGTGCTCTTCTTTTGGTATCGCAATATACCTACGCAAATCTTGAAGTGCGTCCCGAAATGACTACGGAAATTCCAATAAAAGCAATATGCTTGTAAAAGGTCTTACGGAACACCGATTAAAACCATGCTGTTTTTAGTACATACAAAATCTAGTACTATCTTCTACCGCCCGCGCCGCTCGGCCACACGCAGCAATTGATGGCATGAAAGATTTGACAAAAAAATCCCACTTGAATATCCCATATTTTCGAAACGTGGTAGGTCTCTGGTTGTTTATTGTTACAAAATAGTAATAATGAAATCCTATACTTCTTAGCTAGGGTAAAAAAAAAAAAGGTGTATTTGTGTCAGACTCACTCAACTCAACATTTCATAAATTTCAACACTGTTCTATTTCTTGACAATATTGTAATGGATTCTAAGGTATAAAATATGAGTTATATATTATTAGTACCAAAGTAGTGTGTGTGTGTGTGTGTGTGTGTGTGTGTGTGTGTGTGTGTTTGCGTGTGTATGTCTGTTTGTACGCGCGTGCCTGCGTCCGTCATAATTTGAAGTAAACTTTCAATAAACATGTTTCTAACATCGAAATTTCATCTTGTGTGCTCAGTGCCCCCAATCTTTGTCACTATAGCAAAAAGTACACGAGGCTATTTCATAAGGCAAAAAGCCGGTCCTGTTGAAAGGGTGCGCAGCTACGAACGGGAAGGGCCTACTTTGAAAACAAAACTAACAAAGGAAAAGCTTTTTACTTTCACTTTTGCATCGTATGGTTTCGTTTTTTAAGTAACGAACATTTCTGTGATAACGTTAATACACATATTATCCATCTGTACATAATTTTTTTTAAATTTAGAGTTACAGAATCTTCTAACATTTTTAACTGATTTGAAAAAAAGATGAGGTTCTCAATTCGACTGTTTTTTTTTGTATGTATGTATGTATGTTACGCAATAACTCTGGTATTTGTGAATAAATTTTGATGATTCTTTTTTGTTGGAAAGAAAGTACCTTCACAGTCTCATCGTCACCTTTAAGGGTGACTTTTCACGCATGAAGATTCATTTTTATAAATAGCGTCTAAATTTTATTGGTCCTTGTCAATTATTTTAATGGTTGATTTTGCTATTCTCCAATCCAAGGCGTTTTTCTCTCAATATACTTAGAGTAGTGAGAACCGATTTTTATTATCTTCTGTGTCAAGTTCCGTATAGTGGCGAACTATGGGATGAATCCGGGTTTGCGCACTTTCCGGTAACCGATATCAATAAAACTCGGCAAATAGATGTAATTCCACGTACTTTTGAGGTTGGTTATTACTTCAAATAACGTACGTACTATTGCCGACCTTACTCTAAACGTGTAAAGAGTATTTTACTGTACATTCAAAACAGAACAGGCAGAGAATGGAATATAAAAAAAAATAATACAATCTTAGTAAGTAATTAAATTGAATTAATTTTATATCGTCATGGTGCTTTAAAGTTTGTAGTGTGAAACTACGGATCCCTTATCATCGTCATCATCTCTCTCATTACGCGTTCCTAGGAAATGCCCTTACCTAACTTACCGATCTTGGAAACATCTGGTCTTCACCTGGTCTAGTAAATATACGAAGTACCTGGCCTTACTTCCACCGCGCTTACGCGCCTGGCTTATGTCAAATTTCTCAATTTCCTCACGCTGAACCTGATCTTCACGTTTACGCTCTTCCTACTTAGACCTTCACCAAGCGTGTGTGGAGCGGCAACATAAATGGGACGTGTCACAGGAGGAACTGAAGCCCACGCCCAAGATGATGTAGAACTGCACCTCCAAGTACAAAGTGATTTTATACCGACTGCTGTGCACTGCCAACGCTCTCTTGTCATCAACTGCCCTCCGGTCCTGCTCAACAACCGCTGTCTTGCTAACAACTTCGCTGCTCTCCGGTCGTGCACCTCTGTTTTCGGTCTCCAACATTCGAAGGCAGAGACCTTCAACTCCGTGCCTTCATCTTCTCCTATTTCGTTATTTATTTATTATTAAGAGGAGGTTTTCAATCCGACTGTATTTTTTTTGTAGGTAAGTTACGCGAATTTATTGCGAACCGATTTTGATGATTCTTTTTTTGTTTGAAAGAGGGTGCCTCAGTATTGGTCCTATTTAAAATTGAAGAAAATATTTCACCTCTAAGGGTGGCAAACTAACGGATGAATTTGGTTTCGCGCACTTTTCAGTAACCGAATTCAATAAAACTTGGCGAATAGACATAATTCCACAAACTTTTGAGGTTGGTTTTCTTAATACTCTATACTGATCGTTATTATATACACTATGTACATCACTCACTCTACTCTAGTACCTACACCAGAGAACAAAAAGTAAAGAGAACAGACACTCTCCGCCCCTCCCTAGCTTTAGATACCGCACCACGCCCCGCACATTGCCGGTCACTTTGACTGAACGACAACAAGGCCGCCGGCGAGCCGTTTTCACGCGAAGACGGCTTTGATATTTGAATATAGTTTTCATTTATTCATTACGAAACTTGTACGTTAATATAAAACATTATTTTACGTTACTATTAGGGGTTAAAGTATGAAATTGCCGTTTTATTGCAATAGGT
>NW_020653726.1:12494183-12530512 GCF_003589595.1 Hyposmocoma kahamanoa
CATACTTTAACCCCTATTATTTATAATGGTCGTGAATAGTGTTGTGTACGGCTGTTTATCATCATTTTCCGAAAGATGAAACGAAGTAGGTAAGTAAAAAAACTTATACCTGAGACTCATTCAGTTATGGTTTTCTTCATTTATTTACTGCAGAGTAATATATGTATGTATGAAAAATACACATTTATTATATCAACATAATGAGGCGCCATGACTTCGTGAGCTAGCCAGTAGACAAGGGTTCTCGAATTTTCAATTCATATTGCCGACAAATATTACGTAAGTAGCGAATAAACCTAATTATTAACTAAGTAATGATGATCAACTTGGACACGCAATTTCAAATACCTTGGTTACCTTATTTAAAAGTACATGTCCAAAATATAACATTTTAAGTGCTTTTAATATATTTTTAAAATAAATATTCAATATTACCCTAGTTAGTGAGTTAATGAAAAATATGATAATATATAGATATAAATACATAATAGATGTGTGTAATTATTATCTATTAATAGAATCATAGATAATAGATTCGCCTTAGCATTTTCGCTACGTTGCCGCTCTGATCACGTAACGTAATAGTGCAAGGAAGTGATGGGTAACCCTGCCACTTCACGCACACATTTGCGCATGTGCAGATAGCGCGTTGCTGTATGTAGTAGTAGTAGGTAAATGATTTTCGACCGTTGTATGGAGTGTCCGGGGTGTGCCTATACTCTAACACTTTCAGATTCTTTTCCTTATATAAATTTTACTTTGTGATTCTCCACCCCTTTAATTTCGTAGTTCTTTATTTGGTCTGTGTTCTTTACCCACTTCAAAACCTTCTTAACCCCACAAATTCACAAAAACAAAGTTCATCTGACTTTCCCAATCCAGCGCTTGTTTTAACTGTACAGTTACACCATGCGCTCGGGGGTGAATCAGCTACCTTTAGGTGTGCATAGTAAATTAGTTTCCTCCTGCCTTAGTTTCAAGGAATGCATGCATGCATATGCATGGAAAAAATAACAACAACAAAGGATTGTTTGTGATTATGACTGTCATTACGGAGACGATATCTCACATTGAAAATTGAAAAAAAAAAGATTAAAACACACAAGATGACTGCAATGATTTCAGTAACATTTTTAAATAATGAATTTAATCATATTGTAATTGATTCAATTAAGATTTCGCCAAACGAGACTTGATTGGGAAATTCAGTGTATATTTATATAAAAACTAGAACAGTAGATAGAGTAGACATTTAGAACAATTTACCAAAACACTGTATAAAAAGTATGCATAATAAATATATTGACCAAAATAGTATAGCATGAATATAACGTATATTTATGTTCTACTATATTATATTGGTCATGTAGCCTGATATAAATGTCTAAATAAAATAAATAAATAAAATAAATATTTGAAGTTTCAGGAAGGTTACTTCAAAAGTTCTTCCGTACGATGCTAACGCTAAAGCAATGAAAGTGTGGGTATACCTGTTATTTTACTCCATTGTTAAACGGACAGCCTCAATCAACCTTATACGTCTTTATCACTGTTCACAATCAAAGCTACGTACATTGTCCCGACAATAGTCGCATAACAACATGATTCATATTTTATAGATAAGTCAATAAATGAGAAGCGTAACCCAATCACACAAGGGCACATCAAGATCCCATCAGGAAGATTGAAATCATGCGCCGGAAATTTATTGGTTTACCTGAGAGTTTGAAGCCAGCACACTTCTACGAAAAACGAATTATGGTGCTGTTACTTACGTGGCAAATTTTTACTTCGTTGGTACACTTCTTTTTTTCATTTCACATGTGAAATGAAATTAAGAAACAAAAGAGTCAAACAAAAGGTCTAAAGCACATTTCTACTCAACCCTGACATTTGACATCCGACATCCTATTATAGGCGGTCCGACGTTGAAATTAATAAAAATAAAGCGGATGTTGGGTAAACTTTGAAGCTGGTAGACGTATCTATGGATTATTTGTATACGTCGGATCAACAAGAATCGGATTTCAGAGGAGCAGTGGAGAAACGCTTTGCTATAAATTTAAATTTATCCAGTTTCTTATGTCGTATATTGGATATCTCTAAAAGCATGTCATTACTTGAAGCACTAGTCGGACTTCAAGCTCATAAAATCAGGGGTTATAAATGAATGCCACCAAGCACTCAAGGGGGGATCAAAGGATACAGCTGCTCACGTGGCAATGACACAGCAAATGGACTGGCCAAAAAAGAGTTGGAGACGGATGCTGTGAGACTAAAACCCATAGCATCCCTCCCGTATTAATTTTGAAAAGCAACTATACACAAAGGTACAAAAACGACATTTGGACATCACTTAACATTTGTAGACAGGCTAAGAAAGCACTCCCAAAGCTTAACGCCAGCCTATATCGTAATTTTTTTAAGATCAATAGGCAAGAGCTGCGCACTCTAACTGCCGGGCTAACATCCATACAATAAACACCTTTTCAATCTAGTCATCACGGACAGCCCTTAAAGCAAAGCGTGCAAGGAGGAGCAGGAAATGGTCGCGTACGTTCCGTGTGAACATTACTGCGTTCCGGTTTCGAAGGGTAAGGGTGCTGATGAAATTACAGGCACAAGAGAATTGTCAACTTATGTCTCAGTGTGATGGGCTCAGTGGCAGTGCCCCTCAGATCTTAAAGCTGTGAGTGGCACTGCAATTGTTAGGGACAGGCGTGTCGCTTTCCACCAAGTACACGACTTGTTTTTCCCTTCACTTAGTATTATAAAAAAGAAAAAATGCTCCAGAGGGGCCAACACAGGTGGAGAAGTATCTTGGAGTGCCGGGGTCACTCTTCGAGGTCTTCAGCAAACCCAGGAAGGTGCTGAGATTCTTGGAGGAGTTTGAGTGGGACGATTAGGACCCTGCACCTACCACACTCAAAGTAGGCGCCTGGACGTCGAGTTGCGGACACCAGCCCGTCATACCTTACTCTGGTATATGCCTTATTTTGATAACGGCATACCTTACCGTAACGTGGATCTTAATATAGACCTGGTGTTAGTTAATTATATTTATTAACATTCTTCAAGATGTATTTTTCCTAAGTTTCCAGAATCCATTTTACCATAATTAAAATCAAATCTCAGAACATGTACAACTGTTATACCAATATTACACGTGAGATAATGACGTACGTTCATCATCATCGTCATCAACCCATTTTAACGTCCCACTGCTGGGCAAAGGTCTCCTCTCAACATAAAAATTTTAATTAGTTTTCTTAATTTGCCAAATGTAGTGATTTGAATATTTTTCTGTTGATGTGCGATACTATCCACCTTAAGCTTATCGTACCTCGCAATAACCACTTAAGAATATTAATATTACTGTACATGCATTTTAGGTCTTATGTACTGTAGGTAGTACATATCTAAATTATCCAGGCAATAAATAAAGGCGTGCATCCGACACTCGCCGCATCCCCAAGGGCCTACTTTGCTATTCTATAGCTTCCAGTATTATTGTTTCGAGATGAAAATTAAAACTCCATCCCAGATATATGTAAATTTATATCGAGGTTATTTTATTACACGTTATAAATGCAAATCCTTGTAAATACAGGTACGTTATCTACGTCCTAAGCCAAAGTACACATGTATGTTGCTAAAAGAATGTTACCTGACATGCTGTATATATGTATACTATCCGTAACTGGTAAGTGGTATATTCATGCGGCGTCTTACATCTGTCAGTTATTGGCGTTTCTTGTCCGTGTATACGCATGCTATTATATACCTTCGTCTGTTAGATACTTACATGTTTATATATACACTGGAAGTATAATACATGTGATCATCTAATAAGTGTTCATAAAAAATGCATACAGATAAACCCATACGCACACACGCTATTGCGATGTTTTTGATAAAGGGTTATTATATCTCTCACTAGTACGTATTGTCCGCGGTCATACCGTAACCGTCTCAATCAAAATCCCCGTATGCCGTAAGTGAATGCCTAGTTAGAAAATGCATTACCAGAATACATTGGCAATACTCTTGTTTACATTTCAACCCATACGAGGCAACAGGCTTATACAACAGGTGGCGATTACAGCACGAAAGGAGCCCAAGGGGCATATGAAATGTATGCCGTTTGAAGCATTTCTATTTTTGTTTAAACAATACAATTACCCTTCTTGACACCTTTAACGAATAGCCTTATATAGAAAATATTTTATTGTAAATTTCACAACAATCTGTATATAAAGAGTAATTAATACGTTCAGGAAGGCTACTCGGACTGTTGTCATTTAATTATCACATCAATGATAAGTTTAGGATTATCGTTATCGAGGAGAGGATTTATAAATCTGCAAGCACGCGAGTGCCATCAAGGAAACAATATCCTAAATCGTAAAGCGTAATGACCGCCATCACGGCAACCCGAACATTTTTATACTATTTCATAAAGGACCACTGAGTTTTCGTTTTATAGACCAAAGAACGGTAGAAAATATCACGCTAAAGTAAAAAGTACAAGATTGATTGACAAGAGCGATAAAAAATACCAAACGGCATAAATACTTATTACATTCTTGTATACACTATAATGGTCAGCTCCAGTTGAATCAGGTGAGCTTGAGGTGCAAAATTTATAATCAAGGAGAAAGAAGGTCACCTTACACACAAATAAAATAATTAATAGATTCAGGCGTTATTATGCGGAAGTCCATGTTAATAAAAATGGAAGTAAATTAATTTGCTACTCCGCAAACCCAGTGAAGGTTAAATCGTGCAAAATAGCTGCGCTTGTGTTGAATATTTTTTCATGCCTCGTGGAGAGGCGAAACATGCGTCGCGTATATTTTTGGTGATTGTTTTGTGACTATAGTTGCGCTTGTGTTATTTATTTTATTAATTACTTATTTTATAATTAACTGCATGAAAAAATATTCAACACAAGTGCAGCTATTTGGCACGATTTAACCTTCACTGGGTTCGCGGAGTAGCAAATTAATTTACTTCCTTTTTTAACAACTAAAACAAGTTACAAATGGAAATAACCAGATGCTTTATTTAAGTTTAGGTTTTGAGTTATACGTTAACAGTAGTTATAGTACTAAGTAATTTTAATTTCCCGAGCATACATTTCGCGTTTACACTATACGCTTTTACACATAAACGGTTACCCTTAAGTACACTTGGAGCTAATACATTGCACTAAGACTTTCTGAAATACTTGTGTGACAAACCCTGCAACAATACAGATTGTTACAGTACATTGAAACAAATGAAGGAACATCTCGCGAAGGAAAGAATCCAGAGGTTAACTCACCATGTGGTCTGACGACACGGGTTTTACATTTTGATAGGGGTTCGGAGACCCAACATTACGGCAGCTGGCTATTCCTTATTTTCACTGTAATGGGATAAATCTCAGCCGAGAACTTAAAATATAAAATCTCTCTATAAAAAAATCTGTCTATAAATCTATAAAAAATCTGGAACGTCTCGAGCCGACGTCTAGAACAAAAAGAACGATTCGTATTATTTATTCGATTTCATAAGAATGAAATTATCGATGCAAAACACAAACAAGCAAAAAAACAAAAATAAACACATTTATAGTAATAGCAGTAATGATAGTAAAGTAACTTGCTATTCTGCGAACCACGATCGAACTAGTGCTTTATACAGATTTAAAAGCTGTTTAGGTGTGAAGTACTGCCTGACCTAATATATATCTACATATAATAATATATATCTATAATAATTTCCATCTGTTCTATAACACCCAGACGTAGTACTTTTTCGCAAAAATTTTTTTTTTAATTTGATTTAATCTTTCACGATTTGTACACATTATTTGATTTTTAATTCGGGACTTAATCGGATCGTTCTTTGTGAGGGATTCTCGTCACTTTATAGACATTCTCAAGGACAGTAAGTTGGAACCGGACGATATATAATGGTGAGTTTTGATGTAGAATAACTTTTCACCAATGTCCCCGTAAAAGAATGTCTTGATGTTATTAGGAAGAAACTTTGAGACAGTGAGATGTTGGAGTCAATCATGGTGTTGCTACGAAACTGTTTAGAGGGCAGTTACTTTTTGTATCGTGGGAACCATTATCTCCAGATCGACGGTGTTATTGTGTGTATTACAACAACATCTCAATTCCATTCATCCAAAAATTAAATTCACGTATGAATTGGAATCGGAACGGAGCTTGCCTTTTCTGGGCGTAAAAGTGATAGGTCGAAATGATGGATCTTTGATGCACAAGGTTTACAGGAAGCCGACACACACAGACAAGTATTTAAACGCTCTGTGAGACAGAGACACCATCCCCGTCACCTACAGTCTGTTATAAGATCTCTGATAAACAGAGCATATGACCTTTGTGACCCTGAATTCTTGGAGAATGAGATATCTCACGTTCAGAAGGTGCTTAGGTGGAACGGATACAGAGTGAACAGACGACAACCGGCAACGGCGAAAAGCTAAAGAGAAACGTCCTGACGTTTTAAGCAACCAGCGTTCATGTTTTGCGTGAAAGGAATAACGGACAAAATCGGCACAGTACTAAAAAAGTACTCTATAAAAACTGTGTTTACGCCGTTATCTAAGGTCACGGGGCATGTCAGATCACCTAAGGATGTAATCCCCTTTCAATCTCCGGGCGTTTACAAGATTGATTGCAGTTGTGGGAGTTCCTATATTAGACAGACTAAACGCACCATAGCGGAAAGAGTTAAAGAACACATCGCGGCTGTTAAGAACCGTCTGCTCAATAAGTCTGCAATAGCCGGGCATTTGCTGGAATCAGGACCAAACCACTGGATTGAGCTTCATAATCCCAAGATCCTTTGAAATGAATGAAATGAAATGAAATAATTTATTATCAGACTTACAATAATTACAAGTCCATATATTGTTAGTAAATACTTAGACACTATGTTAGTAAAACTTAAAATTTTCATTCTCTTGGATGTGAATGGACATCCAATGTTTTAAAATTGGACTGTCCATCCTCTCCGCAATCACCCTCAGAAGACTGTTGGTGCTGCCCCGCACTCTGACCATCAGGGATGCTGCTCGCTTTCGAATGACAGCTTCAAAGCTATCAATTCTAGTTGCGGCAAACATCCCCGACGCGCTACAATATCGGGGCAGCGCCAGCAGTCCCCTGAGGGCATTGTTGAACTGGATACGCAAGGCACTGTAGGCTTTTTTAGTAAAATTGCTCCACAGGTTGCACGTGTATAAGGTCTGGCAGTAAGTTTTGAAGAGGGTGACTTTTACCTCTTGTGAGCATTGTACAAACCTGCGGGCCAGCATATTACACCTTACCGACAGTGCCCTGCGTTCCCTCTCCAGATCAACGTCATCAGTTCCATTTTCAGTGACCCAGTGGCCCAGATACTTGAAACTGTTCACTTTTTGGATTTCAACACCGTTAAGAGTGACTGGTGGAGTTGAATATGTTTTGGTACCTGATTTGAAAACCAACAGTACACTCTTTTTATCATTATATCTGAGCCCATGGGCCACTGCATATCTCTCACACACATTTAATAGGACTTTGAGCCCACTGATTGAGGGGCTCAAAAGCACCATGTCGTCCGCATAACTTATGTTATTTACAAAACAACCTCCAATTGAGCAACCAACACCCGTGCTTCCGAGCTCCTCAATCAATCCATTTACATAAAAATTAAATAAGGTTGGTGAGGTCAGCCCACCCTGTCTTAAGCCACACTCCATTTTATAATCGTCAGAGGATGTCCCTGCCCATCTAACAAAATTTATTTGACAATCATACCAGTATCGAAACAAGTCAGTTAATTCTTTAGGTATACTCGAGTTGTACATTTTATTCCAGAGTACATTATATGATATCATATCAAAAGCTTTCGACATATCAAGAAAGCATGCAAACACAGGCGTCTTCCTATCGGTATAATACCGGACAGTGTGCTTAAGGCACAGTATAGCTGTCTCCGTAGACAGCCCAGGACGAAAGCCGAACTGAGCGTCATGCAGCTTCACGTGTTGACTTAAATAACTGTTAAGTACACTGTCCAGCACTTTAGCCATTGTGGAAGCTAGAGATATTGGCCTGTAATTACTCTTGTCCGAAGCATCACCGGTCTTATTTTTTATGATTGGTACAACAACAGTCCTCATAAAATCGGGAGGCAGATATTTGTGTCGAATGCAAAACGTGAACAGCATTGACAGAACCCTGGGAAGGTGGATTCCGGCATGTTGCAGATATTCAATGCTGAGCCCATCGTGACCTGGTGACTTCCCCCTGGTCATTTTTCTGATAACGTTAGAAATCTCCTTAACAGTAACTTTAACCAAGGGGTCGTTATACACTTTGCTCTCAGCATTGACCATCTGCTTACCCAATCCCTCACCCAGCCTTTGTATGGAACGTCATCACTATAGTAAAATCGTACGTGAAGCTATTGAAATATAAAAATAAAAAAGACCGTAATTTCAACCGAGAAGACGGTTTTAAGCTTTCATCGTCATGGGATCCAGTTATCAGCAAGTGTAAACGACATCAAGTATCGCCCGACGATTCGCTGGATGTCGTGAGTGTTGTGTGTCGGTCTAGTGAGAACCCTAATGCACAAATAAATAATGAAGATCAAGTGCGGGTAAGATGCTGATACCCGCCTCTTCAGTCCCTTCGAGACCATGGACATTGCAATATGTCCGAAACGTCGAGGTAAATAAAATAAAATATGTTTTATACGTAATTAAGTCCCGAATTAAAAATCAAATAATTTATACACAGTTATCTTTATCATCATCATCATCATCATCATCATCATCATCGTCAACCCATTCATATATCTCTCTGCTGGACACGGATCTCGTCTCAGACGAGAGTTTTTTCACAAGATTTTCGAGGGTTGTGAACCTTCTTTTATCTCAATGTGCGATAAAATGCTTAACAATGCGTGAGTTTTTTATAACTCTAAGCAAAGCTGATTTAGGTCCACCTACACTAAACTTTATTTAGAGGTAGATGAGACGCTCTTAACACATTATATTAAGAGTGTCTTTTACACTACAAGCATTGATTTAGGGTAGACAAATAGCAGTAAAGCTTTGTTTTACCTCGCGAAGAGATCGTCCAGGGAAGTAGTGCCACCTTACCTATTTCCAAGCAGTAATGTCAGCATTACTGTGTTCCAGTTTTGAAGGGTAAGGGTACTGGTGAAATTACAGGCACATGAGACATGTCAACTTATATCTCTTTACGATTTAAAGCTCTGAGTGGCAATACAACTGTTGTAAACAGGCCTGTACCTTACCACCAGGCGCCCAACTTATCCGTCTCGTCACTTGATATTATAAAAAAAGACATTAGTGACACAATTTAGGTATAAAGTGGGGTTGACGTAGTAAGTTAACATTGTTTGTATTATATGTAGATAAAATACTAAAGTAAGTAATAATGACGTGAGTGGTGGTGGAATAAATCCGGTTTCGCACACTTTCCGGTAACCAATTTCAATAAAACTTGGCAAATAACTGTAATTCCACGACCACCTTTACAACTACAAGCCCCGACTAGAGATGTCGCTATTCTCCACTTCACTAGTTTGTTATAATTATTAATACAAATATCGAACACTAAGAAAATTCCTTTGATCCGACTAGATTCGAATCGGCGCCTTCAGGCACGGTATGCTGAAGATGCTTTTATTATTCATTTAATTACTTTTGTAAACAATTCCCTTCAGCACAAACGGATGTAACTTTTGACGGAAATAGCTTAATAACATGTTTGTTTCAGAATTTCATGTAGTAACATAAATAAGTTATTTCCAAAAACATGCTAAGATACGTACGTTACTGTTGGTAGAGGAGATATTACTGTGAATTCATACAGGATGCACTATTTCAGCTAGCGATCGCACTATTTCAACTAGCAATCGCACTATTTCAGCTAGCGATCGTATTACAAAAGCTTGAAAAAATAAGTTAAAATCAGAAAATAAAATTTTACTTCCTCATATAAAGTGACATTGGTACCTTACTTATTTCTGCCGCCAAGCAGTAATGTCACCATTACTGTGTTCCAGTTTTGAAGGGTAAAGGGTGCTGGTGAAATTACAGGCGCATGGGACTTGTCAACTTATGTCTCAGGGTGACGGGCACAGTGGCAGTGCCCCTCAGATCTTTGCGATTTAAAGCTCTGAGTGGCACTGCAACTGTTATGGACAGGCCTGTACCTTACCATCAGGCGCCCAACTTATCCGTCTCGACACTTGATATTATAAAAAAAAGACATTAGTGGCACAATTTACGTATAAAGTGGGGTTGACGTAGCAAGTTAACATTGTAGCTTACCATCAGATGCATGACTTGTTTGTCCCGTCACATGATATTATAAAAAAAATGGTATTTAGTTTGAAACAATCTATTAATCTAACGGAGTTTAGCAACAAAAAATCGGTAATTCACTGAAAATCACATCAAGCTTGACACTTTGAACTGCTCTTACCATAAGGACCATAGAGATAATTTAAATTTTAAGTGTCCATCTCGACATTCTCTTAACTTTACATCGTTATATGTAAAGTTAAGAGAATGTCGTTATAAACCGTTATAACGGCATTCTATATCATTATTTTTATATCGTTATAAACCGAAAGAAGAAAATTATCTCTATTACTGAATCAATAATGTTAGGGTGTCACCACATTTATTAGCACAGAATCGTATTATGCTGGTCAGAAATAGCTTTATGTCTATGTAATAAGAGTTAAAAAATGTGCGTTTCGCGTCGGCTATTTTAATGCAGTTCTTTTGCTAACCGTGTTTTTAACATACATAAAATGACAAAATCGTACTTAAAAAGTACTCTATTCACTAAAATTAATACAATCAATATTATAACAAGAAGACCGAAATGGAATAAAAGTCTGATTCCAAAGTCCATGTGGTGTAACCCTAGGTAGTATTATGGTACCCCTTTTTTAAAATATCAAGTGACGGGACGAACATCTCGTGCGCCTGAACCTGAACCATCAGGCGCTGCAAGCTGCACGCGGCTGTCCATAACAGTTGTAGTGCCAGTCGGAGCTTCAAATCGTAAATATCTGAAAGTCATTGCCACTACGCTCGTCGTTCTGAGACATAAGTTGACAAGTCCCATGTGCCTGTAATTTCTCTAGCACCCTTACTCTTCAAAACTGGAACACAGTAATGCTGACAAAACTGCTTAGCGGCAGAAATTGGTAAGGTGGGAGTACTTGCTTACCTTTGCTCTTCCTAATATATGTATATCAATGACATGCCTAATGCGTCTCATAGCTTGTAGAAAATTATTTAACAAATCCTAGCGGAAGCGGCACCCCTTACACCATCACGTGCCGATAACCCAGAGGGTACCTATACATAATTAAAGAAGTATACCTTCTGGACGGGAAAACTAACCAAGCCCGATTAAATCTCTGGAAGGAGAGATACCCCACGGCATCACTCATTCCGCTGTCGGAGCACCTCCCTCCAGGACATGATCTACCTTGACAAACCTGATAATGTCTAAATAGATTGCGGGTCGGCCTAAGTAAGGAGAGCATGCACGGGTGGGGTTGTAACTCGGAGAGCGTATGTCTGTGTGGTGTCCCTCTCCAGACTACGGCACGTCTTTAGGGCACGCCCTACGTGGCCCTATACCGGCACCCGCGAGGGCCTGTACAACGCCACTGATAATGCTGTGTCGGTCGATGAAGTCCTGGTTCTCACAAATATAAACGTAAGAGCCGACACGCCAAGAGGAAAAGCGCAGACGAAAGGCGCTACCACTTTATCGCATGGACACTAGGCTTTTTCTGATCGAATTAAGCCCATTCCGCGTTAATAAATGTGGTAATTTCCTTATTTAACTCATACAATGTACAACAATATTTTACGTGACGTAAACTGTAACCAAGTTACTGTAATCGATAAAGTTAGAAAAACAAAACTGTCGAGACAAATTCCAAAATATTTTCAATTAATCAAACTTTTGATTGCGTACAAAGTTTGGACATATCTTCAGGATCGTTTTTCAAGGATCTAACAAAATGTGGTCGGATTTTTAACAATATTTCTGTTCTATTAAAATGCACCTACTGAGAAATTTGATAAAAGTCGAAGTAATGCTCTCACATGTTGCACCACAATTAAAATATAAGTATGAAACGATATGAAAAGGACCATAATATTTTTAAAACATGCATTTAATTGTCTTGATGAAAAATTGGTTTTGTGCTGTTTGATACCGAGTGACGAGACGAACAATGTAAGTAACGAGTAAACAACGAAATATGTAAGGGGCAATACTTCCCTGGACGAACTCTTTCAAAAGAAGCTCTACAGGTACATTCTTCAAGGTGCCATGTGTAAGGCATACTGCGTTTCATTACGACATAACGCACTTAATGCATCTATACAATTGTATTGTAATTACACAATACAATAAGAAATTCGGTTTTTATTTTAAAAATCGATTTTCAATCATGGCGTTTGCTGCCATCAATGTTATTAATTTTTATTTCTATTAAGTCTTTAAACTTTGCCGTCTTGGAGCGTCCTGCGGACACGGTCCATATAATCGAAGTTTGATCGCATTTTCGATATAAAAAAATATCAAAGTTCACGATATTCAGTAGACTCAATCTTGAAAGTAATAACTAGGGTTGTGGTGGTCAGTTTACTTTTACCAAAATTTCATACTCATTTTTCGAGATCATAAATAGAACGTTTACTAAATATTTTAAAAGGCCATGACCGTAAGAAAACTAATGAATTCATTATGTTAAAAAAGATTATTATATGTATTGAAGATAAAATTTTGCAGAGGCTGATTAAGTTTATTTCATTATTACCATTCTCTGTTATTTTGTAAGAGTGACAACAGTATTTTTCTCTGTCATGGCCATTGTTGTACTGCAGTTAATATTGTTTTTTTTAAATTAAACTTATAAACAGAAAATTTAATTTTTTTATTAAACGAACACCAACCTTGAACAACATCTCACATTTACCATATTGTTTGAAGGAACATCAAACTATGAAATGCTTAATGCGGTGGTAGGGATTATCGTCATAAATCTCACAGCTGGAAACAAGTCCGCAAGAACAGGGTGTAAAGCGTGTATAATTTTTTTGTGGTTTTTTTGTTAAAAACGTTATTTTGTCTTTCAAAAATGAGTATAGGAATAATTACGTATCAGTTACTACAACCGTAATTCAATGCACAACATACTAATTAACCGATCATGGACAGTAACGGCATCCATTGTAATATTAAATATCAGAGTGTCGAGTTGCGGACACCAGCCCGTTACACCAAGTACCAAGTAAATATCAGAATAATATAGTACGGGATACCCCGTTTCGCTGTGTGGATCACAAAAAAACAAGCACGAGCTTTACAGTGTAATATACATTTTTAGCCCAATATATATTACATATTGTAACTTATTGTGTAATAAACGTATTTTATATTGAATCAATAATATGACACTACGCTCAAATACCAAAACTAGTCTTAAAAGGTTACGCCAAATGATTAAATTATCATGAACCGACCTTTAGGGCTCGCTAATAATTGTTTGTACTAAACTTTGTATTGCGCGCCTAAAAGTAGCGGTAACTTCTGAAACTACGTAATTTGACACACGAACCCATAATAAAAAAAGTTATTACGAAGTGTCCTTCTTCGCTAAAGTTTTTATTGATGTCTATGCCATTTTCGGTAGTAATCCTATGAAAACAGTAAAGTTAATAATTCATAAGGCCGGAGGTTACTCTTACACAAAGATGGAAATTTGTGTTTACTCGTGGAACTTTGAGCTTGTTCAAATACAGACACGTTGACTTACGCCATTTTTGATGATCAGATAAATAAAACTAGAACCTACGTAACGTTTTGTATTGTACTAAGACACATACAGTTATTAAAGGATGTCCGCAAAATACACAACAAGTGTTGTTTTGAAGAGTGGTGGTGTTATTACAGAGACATGGGACTTGTCAACTTATATGAAGTTATTAAGAAAAGTTACGCCAGCGGCATTTCGAACAACACTCCAGGAGCGTGTTGTTCGAAACGCCGCTAGCGTAATTTGTCCACTCAAGTGCTAGGCAACATTAATTGTAACAAAAACATGCTTAATCTCTTAAGACCTCGTTTACATCAAAATGTACACAATATGTGAAATGATTCAAACACAGACAATATTATCCCTATGATCACGTAATCGCCCATTGTACAATATGGTGAATATATCGCATTCCAATTTAGCGCTATATATTCTTTATAGAAATAAATGATCATAAAATAAGTAGAAAAATAAGTTTTTCATGCCAAACAGACAACATACTATCTTGTGCCTAAAGCATGTGATTAAATATATATATATATATAATGGGCGTTTAGCGCTTTGTCCAAGAAAATGAAAGAGTTCGTCCAGTGACGTACTGCCAACTAGTGTAGGAGCCAGTGCAACCGGTTTAGATAAAGTTTAAAAGTACATATCTTAAACCTACATATTCCATAATGTGTAATATAATATATTATATTCTCACTTCTATGCCTGTTATCTGTAATTGAACTGTATTTGTTTTTATGTACAAACAAATTATTTACTTTAATTACTTACTTACCTCACATATTTCTGTCGCCAATCAGTAATGTGTGCATTACTGCGTTTCGGTTTTGAAGGGTAAAGGTGCTGGTGAATATACCGGCACATAGGACTTGTCAACTTAATAAGTTCATTTGGTGCTACATTGACGTATTTTAACTTTTGACAAAATTGAATTAAGTAAGTATGTATTAACACATCTGTGACGTAACATAACACGTTTGAAGAAAACTTGGCGGCAATTTTAAAATGTATATATATACGAGTGTATATATTGTACGTTGTAAAAATACACAAAGTTTTATTGACACGCATTGACTTGTAAGTCAATGTTGACACGTCATAAATTTAAAATAAAAAATCAATTCAAACTCATTTCATGTAACGTTACAAGAGTTCCGTCCGTGTAGCATCAAATGAGCGTTATGTCTCAGGATAACAGGCGCAGTGCCAGTGTCCCTCTGATCTTTGCGACTTAAAGCTCTGAGTGGCACTGCAATTGCCTTGGATAGGCTTGTCGCTTACCACCAGGCGCACAACTGTTCGCCCCATCAGTTCATATCTTTATGATAAAGAAAACTCACAAAGTAAGGCGATATAGAGATAGCTACAATGACGCGTAGAACAGAAAGACTAAAATAATTGATTTTGCGTTGAAACTCCAAATAAAATTTGCGCAGGATTATCAAATTACAGTAACAATTAGCTAAACTGAAAGTTATTACGTCTACAAATTCTTTTAACAAACTACTCTCGAATTTCAACAAGTAGAAGATAACAAACTAATATTCCCCACGGCTGTCACTAACTTTGTAATAACGAATGAAACCCAAATTGGCAAAGCCAATATTTCCATAACTTTATGGTTGTGTGCGTTTACGAGTCAGTAAATATTTTTATTATTTATCTAACGTGACGTCAAATGGAAGAGAGTTACTTTTTTTAGATATGTTATACGGGATCTCTACGAGCATGAAGTTTCTAGATTTATTATATATTATATATGTATTTAACTTTTCAAATTATTTTACGCCTTCTCTTATTCTATGCTTTTTAATAATAATAATAATGTACACACTCCACATAGCCCCGCACTAGGGAAAACCCTATGTCGCGGGTGCCATGGTGTTTTTGTAAGTACGCTTTGTTATTTTTATTTATGTATAATTAAATTTACACTGGACTCAAAATTATACCAGTTCTTTTTTGTGGAAAGAAAGCGTTTTTTACGAATTTAGAAATGTTTGTTCCATTTTACGAGTTGAATTCACATTTGCCGTTTATATATTCATAAAAACACAGTGTAAAATTACAGTAACAACCAAAACACTTGCGTGCTTTGCTACGCTAGATTTGCTTTACATATTAGTTCGCTAATGATGTTATAAAAGATATCGGCATCCTGGACCTCAGAGACCAGACAGTTTAACTACATAAGACCGCGTTTGTAGCTCGGCAAGTGTACCGCATGGAGAGCGCAAACAGCAGATGTCAGTGTCGGCCTATGAGAACATAACTTGTTCGGCACAAACAGATCGACGTTGCTCAGTGTTCCTGCGTAGCAGTATGCCGCGTAGGCAGGAGACTGCTCACGCACTATCCTGCGTATGACCCATGTATGAAGACTCGCAGGACGAATTGCAGGATGGCTTGCACGCAGCGACTACATTCATAATCCTGCATTACGCGGCGGACGGCAAGGCGGACTGCAATGCATAATGAATGCCCCTCTTTATGGAGTACGGTTCGAACTTAACGTTTTACCTCCACGGTGTCAAGAGCGACCATTCCCTATACAAATAAGGAAGGAAAGAGCTACGATAGCAACCGTACATTCTTTTGTACAAGTATCGAGCGAACTTTCGTCGAGTTCTCTCAATCAGGAATTATAAGTATATTAAATAAGCTATGGAGGTCCCAAATTCGTAACACCCAGTATAACTTATATAAATATAAAAGTTTAAGGAGACTGGTAGCATGACTGTGGCATCATAGTACATTTACTCAAATATTTTGTGTGCCCGTAAAAATACACATAATTTCACTAAGAAAGAAGATATCCATAATATAAACCTTTACATAATATAAACCCTTAGAACTAATTCTTGGTACTACGATTTCGTTTAACTAAGGTAAACGATTCTTTTATAGGGAACTGTATACGTTTTTACAAAAAGATTCCAGAGCGTATATTAAGATTATCATTTCCTAAGTTTAAAACTTACATTAAAAGTATTTTAATTGAGTAGTCATCTTACACAGTTTATGAATATGTGTTACATAAAGATGAGTCTAGAATCCACACAATTATTATTCAAAGTGTATTCCACAAAACATAAGTTTATTTGAAATAAGCAATCCCTAGAGTTTCTTTTCGTTCTTCTCTGAGCAGTCAGCGCAGTGATCGAGCAGTAGCTTCAAAATGACATTTTCCAGTGTAAAAATTTTACCTATGGAGTAAATGATTGTTTGACTTTGACTGTAAACATTTATTACTCTTTGAGATACGTATTTCCAAAGGACGTATTTACGAACCTAACGTTTTTATAGTATTCTTTTTCGTATCAAGCTGATAGTTATATTTGAACTCGGTATTTTCCTATGCTTCAGTATTTATTATTTTACTTGATTAGATGTACCTAATTTTCTTCTACAGTTTTTTTGTTTATCCTATCTGAATCAACTGCTAGAAATTTGTTTACGTATACGCTAGTTTTGCTTGTATACAGCATCTTTGGTAACTACGGTTCTTGTATTTCAAATTAATGTGAATTAATAACTGTAATAACTTCGAGGAGGAAGCTGACAGGAGAATTCGTTTGGGCTGGGCGGCATTCGGAAAGCTTAGCCAAATCTTCGGGTCGTCAATCCTAGCTAGCTTCCTTCACGTTTGGATTCCATTTTCCATTTAACATCAGGTAGAATGGAGTCATCCGCCTGTCACGTATAAAAAAAGGCATTCAACCAGTGCGTTCTTCCAGTTACGTCTCATGGAGTCGAGACGTGGATATTAACAAGAAGCCGATGAGGCTTTAAAGGCTCTAATTTAAAGTAGCCCAGCGTATGATGGAGTGGGAAATGAAATCAAACGTCAGAAAACTAATTCAAAGTGACCTACGTAACTCGCAAAATCAGTAACCTGCCCACTGCCGTACCTTGGGCCTGACACGGAAAAAACTTGTTCTAAAGTGAAAGACAAACGTAATAATGTACGACGACCAGCGGAAAGATGGACGGACGACCCTAGAAAGGTGGTCGTCAACGGTTGAACACGGGTCGCAAAGGACAGGGAGAGTTGATGTGCTAAGGGGAGGCTTTATCCAGCAGTATATGAGTGTAAGGCATAAGTTCCCAATGTTTTTAGCTCACCGCCTACTTAGGCAAAATAAAAAAATTTCAATGTCCGTCTCCACAAAAAATAATTGAAAACCACGTATTTTTTATAATAAACGAACACAAAAAATTACAAGGAAAAAAAATAGTGTAGCTCATATGAATGATTCAGTTTATTTTAAAATACGGTAGCATCCCTTGGATCCAATTGCTTCCGAGGCGCCTAC
The DNA here is from genome assembly GCF_003589595.1 of Hyposmocoma kahamanoa. Taxonomy (NCBI): domain Eukaryota; kingdom Metazoa; phylum Arthropoda; class Insecta; order Lepidoptera; family Cosmopterigidae; genus Hyposmocoma; species Hyposmocoma kahamanoa. The sequence goes on from NW_020653726.1 coordinate 12,512,402, forward strand.
CACCCCCTAGGACTCTTCAGTACCCACTCGGGGACGGTAGAGACCACTTTGAGAAACTATGATGTAAGGTATGGTAGGAGCAACTGTAAATTCTTAAGTATTATTTATTATTATACACGCAATGTGTCAAAAGTCCATTTTGTTAATTGTAATTTGTTGGCGTGTTAGTAAGGCAACCAACTCAAAATCTAAATTAAATTAAAATGTAGGTTGAACGGGGGTGTGACATTTTAATTTTATTTTATTTCAATTTTATTGTTTATTTTATTTTGTTTCAGTTATTTTTTTTTATGTCATAATATTATAAAATTACAATTTTCAGTTTTTAATGTTATTTTATTTCAATTTTGTTTTTGATTGTATTTTATTTCATTTTCATTATTACATAATATTAAACTGTAAATTAACATAGTACCTAAGGTTTCTGTAAAAGTAACAAGAGGACCTAAGTTGTCTTGAATACAAAAAACTAGTATTATTATGAAAAGTATATTTTTGTAACAATTTAATTTAGTAATTTATTTAATATTCGTAACACTGTAAAGTTACGGTACGGTGTGGCAAAGAGCAGGAGATAAGCGATTGCTGGTATAAAGGTTTAGAGTTTGTTTCTATAAATACAACACCAGCTTTACTACGTTCTTTGAAGAATCAGTAACACTATTCTCAAAGACTGTTAAAAAGTCCGTATAAAATATAAAAATGTTAAAACTGAAGGTTATATTGATTAATATTACTTACATTTTTCAATGTTTCAGATCAAAACATAACTCACGCTGGCGTAGTCTATCAGCACGTTCCCTACTAGTCTTTACACGGCCACATTTGATATTTATACACTATACGCGGGCGAGACAGCATTCGTTTGTAAAAAAAATCCATGCGTATTTAATAATAGGGGTTAAAGTATGAAATTGCCGATTTGTACTGAAAATCTAAATTGTTTATTTTTTAAATTTTTAACAAATTTATTTAATCAAAATAGTTGCCATTATTATCTATACATTGCTGCCATCTAATGGGAAGGTTATTAATGCCTTTGCGATAGAACTCCGACGATCTAGACTGCACAAACTGTGTGAAAGCATTTTGTACTGCCTCCTGGGAAGAAAACTTCTTGTAACGTAGATAATTGTCCAAATCACGAAAAAAATGGTAGTCCGTTGGAGCAAGGTCTGGTGAATACGGAGGATGACGAATGGTTTCTAACTGCAGTTCCTGAAGGGTCAAAATGGTTTCTCGTGCTGTGTGAGGTCTCGCGTTGTCGTGGAGCAATAATGGTGAAGATCGATTCTTGAGTCGGGGCTGTTTTACTGCTAGTTTTGTCAACATGGTTCGGAGTTCGGCACAATAGACATCTGCCGTTATTGCTTGACCAGATCGGAGAAAACTATAGTGAATAACACCATGCTGAGACCACCAAACAGTTACCATTACCTTTTTATTAGAAAGTTTTGCTTTAGGACACTGTTGTGGCATTTGACCTGGGGTCAGCCATTGCATTTTTCTTTTCCGGTTATCATAAAGAATCCACTTTTCATCACATGTTACAATTCGATCCAATATTCCTTCATTTCTGTACCGGTTCAACAAGGCAACACAAGTTTCATCACGTTTCTTTCTGCAGATCAGTCAAATCATGAGGCACCCATTTTTCGTATTTTTTTATTTTATTGATTTGACGCAAGTGAGTCAATATTGTGGGTAAGGTTACGTCAACGTTAAACCATGCCGCTAATTCCTGGGTAGTTTGACTAGGATCGGCTTCCACTATCTCTCTTAATTCATCGTTATTCACCTGTGTGGGTCTTCCTCGTGGCTCGTTCTTTAAGTCGAAATTTCCATCACGAAAGCGTTTAAACCAAAATCGCACGGTGCGTTCATTAGTAGACCCCTCTCCAAATGCAGCATTGATATTGCGGGCTGTTTCTGCCGCGTTAGTTCCGCGTCGGAACTCGTATTCAAAAATCATTCGAATTTTCGCAGTATCCATCTTTCTTGTCTAAATTGAATAACAAAAATAATTGAAAGTCGATATTCAAATGTTTCAAATTAAAAAAAAAAATCACAGAAACCATTTGAAAAAAGTTTCATTCGAAAACCTCAAACCATGAAGATTCTATGAAAATTCAAAGAACCTATTGCAATAAAACGGCAATTTCATACTTTAACCCCTAATAGTACGTAGTTTTTATTCGGCAATAAGCTTATACAGTTGGACAAAATCTGTTATTTCAATTTGTAGTGTTTTAAAATCCGCTAAGTACGCTTTTTGGGCCAAAATTTTAAAGTTTTTGTGGCGTATAATTTTGAAATTTTCATTATTCCAACGGCAAATTAGTAAACTACGTCTTTATACAATACTTTTAAGATGGTATTTACAAAATGTCATTGAGCGTGATTTATTGATGAGCTAAAAAAGATCAAACTTCCTTTTCATGAAGCCGAGAATTTTGGTAGCAATAGGGCTCCTTGTGAAAGAGTTCGACCAGTGACCTTACCTATTTCTGCCACCAAGCAGTAATGTCAGCATTACTGTCTTCCGGTTTTGAAAGGTAAGGGTGCTGGTGATATTACAGGCACATGGGACTTGTCAACTTATGTCTCAGGGTGACGGACACAGTGGCGGTGCCCCTCAGATCTTTGCGATTTAAAGCTCCGAGTGAAACTGCAACTGTTATGGACATGCGTGTAGCTTACCATCAGGCGCAGGACTTGTTCGTCCCATCATTAGACATTATAAAAAAAGCCCCGATGATAAAGTATTATTATAACTTCGGTTAACATACTTTTTGTTTTAAACATAACTACATGAGTATAATTGCTTTGCAGTTTGTCGCTTTGTGTCCTCTATTATTTCGTATGCTAATATTTTCGTTCCACTAAAAAATTCACCATCGTTATTTAAATTCATAAACGCAACGAAGTTTTGTTCTTCCAGTTTGTAACATTTCTCTCGAGTTTTCTAAGTGATTTGCATAAGCGAGCATCGCTGTCGGGACGTTTATTTATTTTCCACAAGCGCTTGTCGCCGTTGGAGACCACCTTCTCTGCGACGAATATACAGTATTATATGTAATTTATTTTACATAATGGACACTGAATATATTGGTAGCTGCAACAATCAATAAATTGTTTACTGTATTTTTATATTTTCTAGTGGAAGTCGATGTACATAGTTCGTGAGTATCAAGCGGGGCGTGGTATAGATTAACCGCCTTGTGTTTGGCTGGTGGTTTGCTTTTACAATTAGCTACTTTGTCGCTGTTAGCTGACAGTGGCCGTCATGAAAGTTCACGTTTTCTACTACACACCGGTTTGTTTTGCTATATGAAAAAGTTGACCACATTATATTATAGTGGGGCCCCGCATTTGCGTCTATTGTCACGAAGCAATTCGTGCCGAAGTTGCTTTATTTTGCTCGCTAAAAAGGTATCGCGCTAATGTGGTGGTGACAATAGTGCATAGGTTCCCAATCTTTTAGCTCACCGCCCACTTAGGCAAGATAAAAAAAAATTCAACGCCCACCACCACAAAATAGTAATTAAAAACACGTTTTTTATATTAACTTAACACAAAAAAAACACATATATTCGTCAGGTCCGCTGGATCATTCCGTGACTTAGTTGGCATGGCGCCTGCCACGGTTGGTATTGGTATTGGTATTCGTGCAACGGGCTGGTTTCCGCAACTCGACATCGAGGCGCCTATTTTGCGTGTGGTGGGTGCAGGGTCCTACTCGTGCCACCCAAGCTCCTCCAGGAATCTCAGCAGCCTCTTCGGTTTTCTGAAGACTTCGGGGAGCGACCTCGGCACGCCAAGGTACTTTGCCCTGTAGTTGGCCACATCGGAGCACTCTAGTAGGATGTGTGCGGCCGTTTCCTCCCCCTCCATGCACGCTCTGCATAGAGGACTGTCCGTGATACCTAAATTGAAAAGGTGTTTATTGTATGGACCATGACCCGTTAGAGCGGCAGATAGAGTGCGCAGCTCTTGTCTTTCAAGTTTGATTAATTTACGAGATAGAATGGCGTTGAGCGTTGCGAGTGCTTCCCTAGCCTGTCTACAAACCGTAAGGGTTGTCCATATGTTATTATGAGAAGATTTTGTACCTTTGAGTATAGTTGTTCTTGACCATTGGTTGGGGAGGGACACTATGGGTTCTGGCCCTACAGCATCCGTCTCCGACCCTTTTCTAGCTAGTTCGTCTGCTGCGTCGTTGCCACGTGAGCCGCTGTGTCCTTTAATCCATTGTAGAATTACGTGGTTGTGTGTACATACCTCCATGAGTGCTTGATGGCATTCATATATAAGCCCTGAGTTAATGTCATAGCTGCTCAGCGCTTGAAGTACTGACATGCTTTCGGAGAGTAATCGAATGGAGTGATTCTTTACTCTTCTCGCTATTATTGCTTCTGCTGCCAACTTGATACCCATACATTCAGCCTGGAATACTGTGTTGTGGTCACCAAGCGGTGTTGATATTCTGATGTTGAGGTCTTCTGAGAACACCCCAGTACCTGTTCCTGAGTTTGTTTTAGATCCGTCAATGAATACGCGGACCTCTCTGAGGTTTAGTCCTTCGTTGGGATCTTCAAACAATTGTATCCTGTATTTTTTGTCAAAAATGTATTGTTTTGGGATCCTATCCACAGTCGCCTCCAGTAGCGGTTCCTCTTTGACTATCTTGTAAAGAATATCTCTATGTGGGGTCCTCATGTGCTTCCAAAGGCCGGCTCTCTTTAGTCGCACTGCTGTTGACGCCGCTTCCTGTCTGATAAACAGTGAGAGGGGTCGCAGGTCCAGCATCGCTTCGAGCGCCGCAGTTGGAGTTGTCTTCATGCAGCCGGTCGTCGCCATGCATGCTAGCCTTTGGAATTTGTCCAACTTGTTGGTAGCAGTCGTCAGCTTGGTTTGTGGCCACCAGGCTATCGCGCCATAACTAATCATAGGTCTTATCACCGTTGTGTATAGCCATTGTGTTATCTTGGGTGAAAGTCCCCATTGTTTACCTACCATTCTACGGCATTGCCAGAAGGTGATAGTAGCTTTTTTAATTTTGTTGTCCAGGTTTTAATTTTGTTTTGTTTGTTCCAGTTTGTTCCAGTTCAACTTGTTGTCCAGAATTACTCCCAGGTACTTGACATCGGTTGATAATTGTATTTCTGTACTAAAGAGTTTGGGTAGTAGGTAGTTACCCAGTAATCTTTTGTTTGTAAACATTACTAGTTCTATTTTTGTTAGGTTAACTGTTAGTTCATATGCTCTACACCAACTTTCCACAATCCGGAGTGCAGCTTGTGTGATGTCACAGAGTGTACTGGCATAATTGCCTGTTATCAGTATGGCTATGTCATCAGCATAGCCTATTGTATAGAAATGTTCTTTGTTAAGGTTGGTGATGAGATCATTTACGACCATGTTCCATAGCAGAGGCGACAGTACTCCTCCTTGAGGGCACCCCTTCGCTAATATGGCCCATGGGGTCTCTTTCACTGTAGTTCTTATTGTTCTTTGTTTGAGCATATTGCTAATCCAACTGATCAGCACTTCATCCACTTCGTGTCTTCTTAGTGCTGCTTGTATGCTGGAGAAGTTGGTTTTATCAAAGGCTCCTTCGATATCTATAAAGGTGCCTAGGCAGATTGCCTTGCTTTTAAGGGCCTCTTCTATCTTGCCGACAACGGCGTGTAGGGCCGATTCGGTGGACTTGCCTTGGCAGTATGCATGTTGGTTTCCGTGTAATGGAATGTTCTTTAGGGCTCCGTCCCTCAGTTCTCTGTCACATAGCCTCTCTAGTGTCTTCAAAAAGAACGATGTGAGGCTGATCGGCCCGAAGGATTTTGCATCAGTGTAGTCGTTTTTACCTGGTTTTGGTATAAAAATGACTTTTACGTCTCTCCAGCCATGGGGCACATATCCGAAACCTAGACAGCCCCGAAAGATGTCGACCAGGTGCCAGTGTGTCCCCACCCCATTGAAGGAGTGCAGGAAAAACTCCATCTTGGCCCGGAGCTTTGTATGGTTCGAATGTGTTCACTGCCCATTTTGTTTTTCCGTATGTTACTACTTGTTCAGCGTATCGCCAGTTTCGGGTCGATGTGTTGTAGTTCATTTCTTCGCGCCTGTCATCTCGGACAAACCTGCATCCTGGGAAATGTGCTTCCAGTAGGGTTCTTTCCGTTTCTTCAGGGGAAGTTGTGAATGTGTTGTTTGTTTTACGTATTGAACCTAGTTCACTTGCATTTGAGTTCGCTAGGATTTTTCTTACTCTGTTCGCTTGTGCACAAGACGTGATGTTCCCGCAGTAGCCTCGCCATGACGCGGTACTCCTGAATCGCATGCGTTTCTTTAGTTTGGATTTGACCGTCTTGTAATTTTCCCAGTCCTCATCCGCGCATGTGTTCATTGCTCTATTGAAGTGTCTCCTTACCCTTCTTCGCAGCCTCTCAAGCTCAGGCCCCCACCATTGGTGGCCTTGTCGCGGGGCTGGGTCACTTAATGGGCATGCGGAGTTGTAACTCTTCAATATGGTTGACGTCAGTTCTTTAACCTGTTTTCTATCTGCGCTGTGTCCAGCAGTCTTACCGGTGCTGCCGGTTTCTCCAGGCTCTGGTGTAGTTTGTCAGTGTAAATTTTCCGATCGGTTTTTCTGGGGTTCCGTTTCGGTTATTGTACTTTGATAACTGTTTCTAAGTTGAATCTTATCCATCTGTGGTCCGAGAGAGGTCCGGACACGTGCCAGTCATGGACAAGATTCGCTGCTCCGTCTGACGCTCGGGTTAGGTCTATGATAGTTCTACATCTTTTATTTACAAAAGTTGGTGTTGTACCTTTATTGAGAATTTGAAGGTTAGTTGTAAATAAGTATTCTGTTAAGTTCTTACCTCTTTCATTCGCGAGTTCCATGCCCCACAGCGGATGGTGGGCATTGGAGTCAGTGGCTACGACAATGTGCTGGCCGTTCTGCTCGCAGTGGTTGATTAGCTGTACCATTTCCTGTGCCACCAGCACATCAGACTCCGCCATATAGACAGAGGCGAGTACCACTTCAGGCAGACCCGTGGCCGCGTCAGCTAGAAGCTTTACGGCACACAGGTCTCTGGAACAGAATTGTGTTAGTGGCTGTATATGTAACTTGTTTGAGTAATATATACATGTCCGTGGTTTATCTGAGATAGTAGTGGATAGTAGCTTACCTCTCAGATGTGAGAGTCCATTTATTTGTACCGCATACCGATACCGCTGGCGTAGGGCCAGCACCGGCATCGGTACGCGGTTGGCCTTGGGGTTTCCCCTTTGGCCTACCACTCACCGTAGGGCGCTGCTGTACGTTCGAGTTTGTGTTTGATGGGGCACTTTCGGGTTTCCCCTCCAGTACCACCGGTTTTGGGTGATTTGGTGATTTTTGTTGATCTGCAGAATCCATATTGCAGTGTTCTTATGATTCACTCTCCTGATTTCGGGACACCAGGATTATCAGGAGAGTAAAGGTGCAGAGGTTAGGAGCTCACTGCGCGACATCGGGGGCTCGAAATGTGCAGCTGACTGACCCGATCAAAGTCAGCCAGGTGTTCTGCACATACTCACCCCGTCAGCATGGCCGAGTCCGTCCCCCCTCTCCGTCACACCTCGCCTGTGGCCCTCTGACGGGACACATTGCCGTTTCCCTGTGTTGGCTAGTCACAGGGAAACCGTACGGCACCGGGTACTGTTTGGCAGGAAATCAGGGCCGAAGAGGGCATTGCTTGCCGGGGTCCCCACCCCGCTCGGGCTCAACCCCCCAGGATTCCTTCATCCCTGCGTACGGCGCTCAACTGCGTAGGCATGAACGCAGGAGGATGTAAATTAAGACCGCCCACCACTTGCCATGGTCCACCTTCATAAACGCATGGCCGGGCCGTGTTGATCGCTTCGCGCCTTCACTGGTAAGACTCAGACTGAAGCCGAGAGTTGTCAGTGTTGGCCCTAGGGTGTACTGGCTACACCCTTGGGCTTTCTGTCACAACATGTCATCACAGACTGCTCAAGGACTTCGCACGCGTGGAGGTGGAACAACGAACACACCCCGCCTGGCACGGTTTAAAAGACGTCGGTTCGAATCCAGTAGGACCGAAGGAATTTTCTAAGTGTTCGATCGTTGTATTCATAATTATAACAAACTAGTGGAGTAATTAAAAAATAATAGTTATTTAAAAAATATATAATTTATTATTAATATGAAAACTAACACTGTTATCACACATTATAATATAAAAGTAACGGGACTTACTCGCGTAGTATTTTAGTCGGAAGCGGTCCGACTAGTTTCGACCATAATCGATGGTCTTCTTCAGGGGTTGAGTGCAACTTTCGCGACCGCGTCACGTCTAGCACTTCGCGCTGCAGCTCTCTGCGTGCGCGCCGATGCCGCAGTCCGCAATGGGGAACTCGGGAGGCTGATACGTTGCGTCAGCACGTCCTGGAACTCTTCTTCGCTACTCCTGTCCTTAGGATTGTTGTCGAGAACAGTCCAGCACACAGAGCTCACCACATCATTACTACTAACATCATAACTAGTCGGACCGCTTCCGGCTAAAATACTACGACTTTATATTATAATGTTATTATTAATAGGCCGTAGAAAGTACAACGCAGAACGTGGAACAAAATTTGTCGAAAATTCTTTCAATTTAAATAGGTATTAAATTTCATTTTATATAGTTAAAATAGCCCAAGTATAAACTTTATATAAACTACAAAAGACAAATAAAAAAATAAACCCCATTTCCATCTAAACACAATGTCATAGGTAGCTTTATTCTTAAATGACATCATATCGCAAACTATCAGGAGAGTACGAACGGTTAGCCTATAGGGTACAATGTTCCCAAAGAAATACGACCACTGCTTCTACGTGGTGATTTTTTCTTCTGTTCGGAGATTTTTAGGTTGATTATTATACATTTACGATTATAGATTTTATTGTAGGTTGGTAGTGACCCGTTTAGCTCTTGCAGATAGTCTTGATCGACAATGTTTGAAATATATTATAGTAAATGAGAAATGTGTACAAATGTTAATTTACTAAGTGCAACCCCTAGAGTTTCTTACTCATTCTTATCAGGGAATTCTGCCTTATGAATAAGCAGTGAAGTTTAATCAAAGTGCCGATTTCAAGTCTAATTTGCTTACCTATGAATCAGATTCTTCGAAAACTCTCTTGAAATTGTTTAAGCCTCCTTAGAAATCACGTCTGGCTGAAAATTTGACTCCCAACAAAAAGCAATATTAGACAATTAACAAACATGCACTATCTGAAAGTTTGTCAGTATTACCTACTTACTGTTAAACCTAGAAACATGTGCACTACAGAATGCAACCTATATTAAAAATACCAGAGTCGCAGGGAAAGACGGAGACGACAGGAAATTAAGGCATGGAACGTGCCTCTTGACATGGAAATAGACGACAGCTACACACTAAGCATTGAGCTCTAGAATAATAACCAAGAAAGCAATTTACAGTACATAGAAGACTTAAATAGATATATACTAATGTTATAACACTAATTGCACTATTTAACTTAGTTTGGCTGTAGAGTTAAGTTAATATATTAGAATTTCCATTTTTATGTCAAGATAAAAGCGGGAGCGCATACATTCATTTAACATTTTAGTAAAAGTAATAAGTAAAGGTGATAGTTTTAGTAACTAGTAGTTTGTTTTTTATTAAAAGTCATTATTTCAGCCAAAATAATAAAGGGTTTTCCTTTCGGTTTTGAATTTAATAGTTTTTACTACATACTTATTCTTTTAATGTCGAATTTAACTTTTATTTCGTGATTTTAAAACTACTTATTACGTCAGAGAGCCAAAGATTACCTACTTTTATCAATTTCGTACAAATTATACGTTCTAGCTATAGAATAGAAACTCCCGAATAGTCAAAATAATCCTATATTGACCTCTCTCACTTTACATTAAACACATCCTGTTATAAAATATACACTATGCACAACGTGAACTCTATGAACATGTACTTCGGTAACCACTTATTATAAAACACTCCCTATAAAATTAAATAACACACATATTACTTACCCCAAAAGGACTTATGTAAATATATAATTGTAACAATAATCGACTTGAAGTTTCACAATAACAATGGATGGGCACGTCCTCTTGTTTCAAAAATTTTGATGTGAGTGACGACGGATCAAACAAACGTTGCATCCCAATAGATCGAGCGCATCTGCAATAAGTACCAAGATCTCAGCTCCGACTACCTATATATAGCCTTTGGAGTCGAAACCTTGGCCCGTGGGGTCCCAGTGCCCTTTATCTGCACAAAATTTTATCCGAAAAATTAACAGACTGTTGGGAAACCCAAGGGCCGGCAGCTACCTTGCACAACGATGAATTTAGTCTTCATTCTTCGTAGTTCAAATAGCAACATAAATCCAAATCTTCCTGTACTGGTAATCATCAGACTGGTAATCATCATAACTGTTGTTGTTGCAAATGCCATCGAAATCCATTCATAAACAGAATTGTGAGGAAAAGATCCCGAAAATTGTTGCGCGGATTGCCGAAATAAAAACCTTGAATAACATAAAAACACAGTAATTCAGCTAAATATTGCTCAGCTATGATGTGATAAAACATATTGCGGCTAGACAGACAACGTCGCTTATAAACACTCATAGCTCTTTTTTTTCGCTGTGGGTGAAAAATGGACATGAATAATAAACACATAGGAAAAGTTACATTACATTACAGAGGCAAGTCAATGTAGACCCTATTGCTCAGCAAAAGAGAAATATACATGTAAGCTTGTATCTGTAAAAATGTTTGTCAATGAATTATGCCTATAATTATGAAATTTTTACACGTAAACGAATGTCAAAAGAACTTTCATTTTTATGATTACAGACTATATCATAGGTTCCCAAACTTTTTGGATCACCACTCACTTAGGCAAGATAAAAAATGTCAACGCCCATCACCACAAAAATAATTGAAAAAACATATTTTTTATTTTAACGTAACTCACACACAAGAAAAAAATATATGTAGTGCAATGTAAATAGGTTATTCAGGTTTTCTTTTTCAAATGCGGTAGCACCTCCTAGACAGCATCAACACCCCCCAATTCCGAGGCCCCTGCCGCCCCCTAGGACAAGGGTCCTAGATGTGACAGGCACAAAGTGGTTCTTACCACTTTCCAGTGGGTACTGAAGGCAGTACCCACTGGAAAGTGGTAAGAACCACTTTGGGAAACTATATGGTGTGTTTTAAAAATGCTACTACCGTTAACTGTTCGATCACAGTCCATTTAAATTGTTTTTGTTATGATAAACATGTAACACGATTTTTGTTTCTAATTATCAATATCATGTTCCAATTGGTGCTAACATAAAAATATGAAAAAACATTAATTCCCTGTAAAAATTTTGCTGTTGTAGTCAGGACAACGAAAAGGAGTAAGAACTCTGCGTACCATTAAGGAAATGTACAAATTTTCGGTTTTCTCTTTATTTAAAGATAAAAAGGGAACATTATATCAAATCATTAGGTTATATTTCAACCAAAATTCTACAAATTGATGGCAGATCTTAGAAATGTGCAGATTTTAGAGATTGTGAAAATACGTAACTATGTAAATAGGCAGCTAATTAAATACCAGTGTGACAGGCACAAAAGCTAAGTTGCAGACATACAGCGACTCTTTCCTACATACGTACTTGTTGGACAATTAAATTAAATTAAAAAGAAACCAATACTGTGAAACCAGAAACAGAACCTTCAAGATTTGTGTCATAGTGATCATAATATCGGAATGATTGCCCAGTCATATACATACCATAGCTAGATAGTATAACCTTAAATCATCGGATACCGAACGACTCCCTATAGCTGATCAAAGAGAAATATAGTGTAAAATTGAATACATCTGTGAGTGGCATGACGGCGGCGAAAGGCAGCGGTTGCGAATCGAAGCTCGTCGAGCGGCCGGAGGAAATGAAGCCTCAGAACGTGACATGTGACGTGACACAAAATAAACACCACCCTGCTGGTTGTATACCTCGCTTACAATATTTTACTTTGAAAAATGGTGTATACAGTGTGTTTTTTTAACTGCAATAGTATGGGGTAATTCGAAACTATTAGAGATATAATGAAACTGTCTTGAGAACTGTAAAAGTATGTCTGTATAAATAGGTAGGCAAAGGTAAGTAATTCAGTATATTTGTTACTACATTCTATACTACGTGTTAACTAACTGCCGACCGTATCTAGACTAACTTAGGTGTACTTAATCACGGAATGCATAATACTCTTGAAACATAAATAGCATACCGCTACAGAAACCGTTTGGTATTTTTTTGTCAAAACTATGTATTCGCAAAAAAGACATAATACTTCGTAACACTGTTTCCTTACGGGTGCGCCTTACTAGCGTGAAAACCAAATAAATTCATTTGAAACATATACCGTTCATTTAATATAATTTTTATTAGAACTAAATTCACTTCGTATAACTTAATATCATATAATTCTTGTTTTATATAACATTCTCATTTTATTATAAGAAAATTTTGTATAAAGCTCCTTTTATATAACAATCATTTCGTGTATTGTCAATTCAGATAATTTTTACTTGGTATAGTATCACTTTTTATAAATAATAAGGTTAAATCCAACTCGCCGTGGTATTTGTCTATTCGATACTAGAGCGTAATTTAAAAGCCGAAGGCGTAGATGGAGTGTTTGTTTTCCATAATATACATAGTTTACAATACTGAATCTTGGTTTCGACAAAATTATTATTTTAAATTTTTATTAAATTGATATTCAATTCAATTTATTCAATTCAATTTAACTGCCTCCGTGGCCGAACGGTTACCATACCGGACTGCCACGCAGAGGTCCCCGGGTTCGATTCCCGGGCCGGGAGAAATATTTGTATGGCCTACATTTATTTCTCTCGTGAGTTTGGGTGTAATTGTGGTTGTCTATGTGTGTCCATGGCACCCGCGACACAGGGTTTCCCTAGTGCGGGGCTATGTTGAGTGTGTGCGTTATTATTAAAAAAATATATATTTTTAGTGAAATTATTCCAATAGATTGTTATAATTATTGATACAAAGATCGAACACTCAGAAAATTCAATTCCTTCGATCCGGCAGGATTCGAAACGACGTCTTCTAGCTTACCGTGCCAGACGCTATACCAACTAAGCAACGGAACGAATCAGCGGACCTCACGAATTCTTCTATGTGCTTGCGTCGTATCTTTGTATTTGGTTTTTTAAGGACTTTTTAGTCGTAGCGCCATCTATGAGAATTTTATGAAAGTTTTATCACCTAGTTAGATATCTTTACAGTTACCAGCCCTGGCGAGAGATGTCGCTATTCACTGTATTTTAAATTTTTATTGAATTGATATTCAATTATTTTTGTGAAATTATTGCTCTAGTTTGTTATAATTATTAATACAAATATCGCACTCTCAGAAAAAATTCTTCTATCGATTCGAACCGACATCTTCTAGCTTACCGTGTCAGGTGCTGCTTAGTTGGTACAGCATCTGGCACGGTAAGCTAGAAGACGTCGGTTCGAATCCGGCCGGATCTCTCAGATTTTTGCGATTTAGAGCTCAGAGTAGCACTGCAACTGCTATAGGCAAGCGTGTCGCGTAAGAACGAACCATTCGTACATCTGGTGGCAACACTTGTTCATTCCGTCACTTGGTATTATAAAAAAAACTGGATTCTATGCCATATAAAACAGCGTGTTGATAATGTAATATAATAACGCGTTCAGGGTGCTGCTGGGTAAGCCGCGATTCTGCAGCGCTTGCGGTATGTTCGCGGAGACGGCAACGGATGGTTTCCACGCGATCCTCCGCAAGCGTACTGCGTCGCTACTGAGCCGCCTGCATAGATCATCCAACAGCATCCCGAACGTTTTTACTGACCGGTGAGACTCTCCGCTGCTACACCAGTGGATGTGCTTGCATGCGAACAAGCATATAGGTGGATCGTGGTAGCGGTTGAGACCCATGACTCTTATACAATATATTATTATAGGATTAATAATATATATTCTTCATTTTAATTTAATTTTATAGCATTGAATTTTATAATGTTTTATTTCATTTTTTGTGACTCGTGTACTATGCTGTGATATTGGCGAAATAAAATAGTGTGAATTTAAATTTATTAAGTGAAGGCCAACCCTTAAACACCGTTTGCGAATGACTACGACGTTACGACTTTAAAGTCGTTAACGTTAATATGGTTACGTTTAAACTGGAGCTTTTGGCATAATAAAACCATAAAGTGTTAAGTTCTTAGTCAAAGGAATGTCATATTAATGGTACTCTTTGAAATCCAATTACTCTTTTAGCTTATTACCTTTTCCAAAAGGCCTTTGCGTCAAAGATAGCGGATCAAAGGCGTTTTGTGATAACTTTCCTCTCTACATGTTTGCCTGGTACTTTAGAACAATTGTACTTAAGAGTCTATACTACATCAAATAGCTTTGGTTGACTCTTCTGAACAGTGAAAATGTGCATATACACTGATACGATTACTAAAAATTTTCACGATAGAAAAAAACACAAACTTACCTCGAAATTTTACAGGAAAACCTCTGTATCCAATAGGTACTTTAGATTAGATTAGATTAGATTAATGTTTATTTGCCAAAATACAGTAAATATACAGGTCTTAAATTAAATTGGTACAATGTATTCAACCTGCAAGCAGGTGTGCAAATATATAGGAATTTATTGGTACAGGTAATTGAAGTTAATTAAAATCTCAAATATTTCTAAATTCAAAGTATTCCTTATTACTATAGAAGCAATGTGTCATAAGCCATCTTGTCAATTGTAGTTTAAAATTATGTCCGTGTAGTAATTTAATGTCACTTGGTAAATTATTAAAAATCTTAATGCGCATGTTGTAGCAGTTATTTGTGTAAATTATTTTATGGCAACGAGGTTGATATAATTGATTCATAATTTTAGGCCGTGTTTGTCTTTGAAATATTTCGCCACGTATTTAAAAATGTTTAGGATTAGTCTTAACAAACACACAGATGTCTCTGATATACATACAGGGGAGAGGTAAGATGTTTAGTTTTTTAAATAGGGGCTTGCATGTGTCATCTGCTTTAGTGCCACAAATTGCGCGAATGCATTTTTTTTTGTATTATAAAAACCCTACCTACATCTACGGAGTTCCCCCACAGTATAAGCCCATAACTTAATACAGAGGAGACGTAACCGTGATAAGCCATCATTGCAGCCTCATGAGACACGGTTTGTCTTAGCCTACGTAGGCCAAAGACAAATCTATTCAGCCTGTTGCACACGTGATCAATGTGATGTTTCCACTTTAAATGTATGTCAAATTTCACTCCAAGGAAACTAAAACAGTCGACTGTATCTACTACTTGATTGTTATACTGCACTTGAATCGGCAATGGATTAGAATTATGCGATCTGAACTGAATGAATTTTGTTTTGTTAATATTTATATGTAAGTCATTTGCATTTAACCATTTGATAACTTTATATAGTGCGTCATTTATTTCTTTTTCAAAGTGGTCTCTATCATAACATTTTAATATAAGAGTGGTGTCGTCTGCAAACAGAATGCTTTCCTGATCTACTGCGTTTGGAAGATCATTTATATACAGACTGAAGAGAACCGGAGCTAAAATACTTCCTTGTGGAATGCCGCTGTTTTTTGTTTTATAATCAGAATAAAACTTTTGTTTTATAAGACGCTTGTAATTGTTACAAATTTTATTTATTGACGTACTTTGTGTCCTATCTTTCAAGTAATTCTTTATCCAGTCAAATGCTGTGCCTCTGATTCCATACTTTTCTAGTTTTTTCAGAAGTTTAGATTGATTAATATAGTCAAATGCTTTGCTCATATCGAGGAAAAGTGATGCTACCGGAATTTTGTCATTGATACTTTTCGTTATAATGGTTAGAAAGTCATAGCAAGCAAGTGTTGTGGATCTTCCTTTACGAAATCCATACTGAGAGGGATGGAGAATGTTATTCTTTTCTATAAAGCTGTTAAGTCTTATTAAGAAAGCTTTCTCAAATATTTTCGATATAATAGGTATCAGAGTGATAGGTTTTGAATTGTTAGGATCTGAAGTGTCACCTTTTTTATATAATGGTTTAACGATACACTGTTTCAGTTGCTTGGGAAACGTTCCTTCCACGAATGAAAGATTAATAATAAGTGCAAGAGGACAACAAATGTGTGGAGCACAAAGTTTTATAATTTTTGTATTTATTCCATCATAACCACAAGATTTACTATTTTTTAATGATATTATTATATTGTAAATTTCTTTTTCAGTCACTGGGGTCAAAAATATTGAATTAAATATAGATTGTATGTTCGATGTCATGCAAATTTGAGTCAAATTAGAATTATTATTTAAATTTAAAAAATTAGTGTTCAAAATATTACAAATGTCAACAGGATTATGATATATACGGTTATTGAATTGTAGCGAGTTAATGTCATCCTTATGAGAATCATTCGAGAGAGTCTGTGATATGGTGTTCCATGTCGCTCTACATTTGTTGGTGTTGCTTTTTATGTATTTAGTATTACTGATTCGTTTGGACTTCAATATGCATTTTTTAAGCAGTGTATTGTAACTTTTATAATGTAGTTTATTGTGTAATTTATTTACTTTTTCATTTATATATTTCATTTGTAATATTGTTTTGGCTTTACGTGACTTCTTTAAACCTTTAGTGAGCCATCGCAACTTTGTGAGATGGTTAGTTACTTCAACTAATAGAATTGGAAAGCATAAATTATACAATAAAGAAAATAAATCGTAGAAACCATCAAACGCAGTCTCCATAATATCTGAATCTAGAACTTCAAAAAACGAAAGAGAGCCTATGGAGTTACAAAACTTTTTAATGTTTTCCGGGTTATAGTCGCGTTTGTATTCATGCCACATGTTATAGGCTTTTTGTCTCTTTATTTTTATATTTAAAGTTTGCGCAGTTTCATGATCTGAAAGACCTAGGTGATGAATTTCAGCATTTACATTTACATATACCAATGATTTTTTTTACATAAACTGAACTAAATAGAACACGTATACTATTCGATAAACATTGCTCAAATGGCTTTAATTTCGTTTGTAAGAAAAATTTATTAAAGCCTATAAGCGATTTTTTTATAAATCTTATTTCCTGTCAGTTTTATTGTTAAGCAAAATTAGCGTTATTGACATTTTTCAAGGTGCCATCATCTTGAAAGTTACAAAAATGCAAATGCGTTAGTTATGACAAGGAGAGCTGTATTTTAGTTTGTATTAGAAAAAAATTTGTAATTAAGCACTTGCTCGCACAATCGTGTAGCAGTAGAGTATGAAAGAGTTCGTCCAAGGAAGTACTGCCACCTTACCCATTTCTGCCGCCAAGCTGTAATATGAGCATTATTATTTCTGTCGTCGAGCAGTAACATCAGCGTTACTGCGTTCCGTCTGTGAAGGATAAGGGTGATGGAGAGATTACAAGCGCATGAGCTTTATCAACCTACCTACCTACCTGTGTTTTATAGCTCTGAGTGGCACTACTACTGTTACGGACGTGCGTGTCTCTTACCATGACGAGCACGATTTGTTCGTCCCGTCATTTGGTACCATAAAAAAAATTACAAACAAAAGTTTGCAGACAATGAAAGCAGTTTTATTGTACGGTCGTAATACGGCGTAAGTGTATCAATAAATATTGGAAAAGCCGTAAATACACTAGGTTTATGATATGTTTCGTATAATCTAATATCTAACATAATCTGTGATCATACGTCAAAAGCTTTTAAGTCAGGAAAGTCGAAATAATTATAACTTTTTTACAAAAAAAAACCAACCTCAAAGTTCGTGGAATTACATCTGTTTGCCAAGTTTTATTGAAATTGGTTACCGGAAAGTGTTCGAAACCGGAATCATCCCCTGGTTTACCACCTTTAAAGGTGGAATATTTTCTTCAAATTTAAATGGGACCACTACTGAGGTAACCTCTTTCCAACAAAAAATAATCATCAAAATCGGTTCACAAATTTAGCCGG
>NW_020653726.1:12530522-12565930 GCF_003589595.1 Hyposmocoma kahamanoa
CTCAGCTTCGCATCGTTTCACAGCTTCACTACACATCCTCGTACCGCTCAGCTACACTTCGTTTCACAGCTTCGCTACGCATCCTCGTACAAGTTAGCTACCTCGCACATCTCTGGTGGAATGGCAGCCTTAGAGTGCTATTTTATTCAGAACATATCCCGATTTCGTCCTCATACTATTATGTAAATAATTGTCTATGTTGTTCGTTCTGCAAACAGAACAACAGAGAAAAATCCGTAACTCAACACTTGGTGTAGATGAAAACAAAAGTATTGCGTTGTATGCATAAAAGATTATTTATCATTCAGCCATACGACGCCCATTGCTGGGCATAGGCCTCCCCCAACGATCTCCACGACGATCGGTCCTGCGCTGCCCGCATCCATCGGCTTCCCGCGACCTCCACCAGATCGTCGGTCCACCTGGTGGGGGGCCTACCCACAGAGCGTCGTCCGGTGCGCGGTCGCCATTGAAGAACCTTTTCGCCCCAACGGCCATCGGTTCTCCTAGCTATGTGCCCCGCCCACTGCCACTTCAGCTGAGCAATACTTCGAGCTATGTCGGTTACCTTAGTTCTACTACGGATTTCCTCATTTCTGATTCTATCACGTAGGGAAATACCGAGCATCGCTCTTTCCAATGCCCGCTGAGTGACCTTGAGCCTTCTTATGAGGCCCATAGTGAGGGATCACGTTTTTGATCCATATGTGATCACTGGCAACACACAATGGTCAAAGACTTTCGTCTTGAGACATTGAGGTAATTTGGACGCAAAGATTTTTTGTAGTTTATTTTATCTGAAAAACAATTAAACTATCAAATACTGAGTGTACCAAAGAGAAGATTGTGAAGAGAATTACATTCTGTAATATCTGAAAGTTTCGGTAAATTTTATTCAACCATTTGAGAACTCAGTCTAGACAACCCAAAGTTCTAATAACATGGTTTATGCTTTCACATCTTGTGAATATATTACATTTTACTTATACTCTAGCGAAATTCAGTACATAATGATTAATAATATTACGTTGCTGGGCAACCAATGGTGGCAGGTGTAAATAACATTCTTTGTCCATGCTTATTATTTAGGCTAGCTAGCTACGTTATGTAGAAATAATACTTACCTAGTCAATAATTATAAAATTTCCAAGTACCTATTCATATGTAAGATTTATGAATGAAGTAATTAAGTTTTTGTTACCTATTAATGCTTACTGCTAGATACTAAGTAATGGCAGATGAAAAAGAACAAAATTGTAAGATTTTACTTTTATATTTATTTACTACAATCTCAAGCAGAGTCGAGTTCCCTTTCTGAACTTGAATTACTTACTCCAACTCGAAGGTTTGCAATCTCTCCCTTCAAATCTAAACTTTCCTTAGGGATGACGCAGTTTTAGAATAAATATCTTATTATTATTATATTATATTATCGTACGAGTCATGAATGCGCTAAATGCTTTTTCTGAATTCTAGTTTTGAATTATTTCTTTACTAATCAGGCCGTTTTCTTAACCTGTAAACAGTACCGGAAAATACCGACTACCGACACTTCTCTTACTAATTCAACAAAGTTAGTTACGCATAAAGATTATCAAGTTTAGAATTAAGTGCCAAGTGTTTAAACTAGTTGTTTGCACTATACAAATTGCACGTACGTTACCGAGACTGCTCACTATTTTGTTCTATTGTACTCTAAAGATAAAGAGATACGACGAACCGATGCAAATAATATTTCGCCAACTATAGCTGTATAAGAATTTAACGTGAAAACCCTAAAATCATGTTTTTGTTAATTGCCATTAATTCTTCACCGAAATTGACTGGAGTATGGATATTAATATAGATTGTCAATCAAAGTTGCTAATAATAACATATATTTTAAAATATATTTTGCACGGTTCACTTGTTTATTGTGATTATACTTGTATACCTAGCTATATAAATAACAAAGAAAACAAGACACGAAGGGGAAATAATTGGCGACTGCTCGTAGCACCGAATGCTGTCGAAAACAGATGAGATTCCCACGAAAACAATTTAATACTTACGTTTACCTATAATGGAAGACACCACAAATGGTCTCTACAGAGAGTTAGAGAAAACCAAATTGATTTACTTTCAAAAATAAGTTTTCCTCTTTATATCAATCGATTCACTTCACGCTCAGCAACATCTTGGATTTAAATTCAAGTCTACATCATTTGAGAGCGTAAAGTTGCCTGCTTATCGGTATTCTACAGGATATATCACGAAGAATGTGTGAGGGACTTGGACTAATTAATCCCGTCTTCCCCTTGCCACCAGGCGTAGGTTGGGGTCCCTCCAACCTTATTAAGGATATCCCATGAATTCGCACGACGCGTTTCGCTTCCACATTCATATGGCGACCGGCTATGGAGTGAAATTCCCTGTCTGCAGCCTTGTACCCTAAACGATATAACTCGGGCCTTTTCAAGGCGAGAGTGAATAGGCATTGTTTAAGTGTACATGCTCTATCGTCAATCAATGCGCATTTAGTTTTTAAAATAAAAAAATTATGTGTTAAGCTTCTTTTCCAAATGCTTGGTGTGTGTTGACGGCCTTGGATCCAGTCCAAATTAAACTCAACTGGTTGCATAAAATCCATGCATCTAATTTGGACCTTTTAAAACTTCCTTCTTGCAAAACAACTATTTCTAAGACCACGTTTCAGCACTAAAGCTCTTTAAGAAATCCTGCAAACATTTCGGCACTTCCAGTAGAACACAGAAAGTGAATTTAGCTGTATCCGTAGAACACTCGTAAACCAGTGTTATTGCTATCGTAAGGAGCAAAACAATTTAGCAGTTCGCACTTTTGCTAGTAAACTGATGAATGAACAATAAACATTAACGGAATTATGTTCCTCAACTGAAAAAAAGCAAAAACAGAACCATCGCGTGTTGATCATTCTTGTATCTGTTTTCTTATAAATTTGTCGCAATCATATGTTTCAGACACTAATTGAGGTAGAAACTTCAAAATATATTAACCAATATTTTCACAATTTGAGTGACCGGTAACATCTTAAAAATTACTGTTTTGGTGTTGACGTTCACACTTTCAAATAGATAGAATTTTTGTTGATTTTATGCTCGAGAAACTTTGTATCATTGTCGTGCACCTGGTAGTAAGCGACACGCCTGTCCATAACAGGTACAGTGCCACTCAAAGCTTTAAATTGCAAAGATTTGAGGAACACTGCCACTGCCCATCACCCTGAGACATAAGTTGACAAGTCGCATATGTCTGTAATTTCACTAGCACCCTTACCCGTCAAAACCGAAAATTACATGATCGAATCAGAAATGAGGAGATCTGTAGAAGAACAAAAGTCACCGACCCCTACCAGATGGATGGATGTCTTGGTGAGGGCGGCGGGTAACCGGCGGATGCACGTTTCAACCGACAAGTCTGGCAATCGTTGGGGGAGGCCTACGTTCAGCAGTGGACGTCTTTCGGCTGACATGATGATGATGATGATGACTATTCCACGCTGTTATGTAACTTCTGTATTATCACGAATTGAACCAAACAAAAATACAACAACCCAGAAAGCTTCAGAGAATTTAACTACACATTTTATTTGAAAGTTAAAACGATACGAGTATGAGAAAGACATTTTTCGTACACATTTTTTCTTCTATGAAAAAATTTGAAAAAAAAAAAAATATTTACTAAAAAAGAACATTGTTATGTATATTACAAAACATCATACAAATATGTTTAAAAAATAATAATAATGCGAGGTTCAGGGATTGCTATGCCTGAAAAAGCCTAGTCTCTAAAAAATATTTGCGCTAGATCCGCTCTGTGCAAATAAAAAGAATGATCTCAAAACTTTATCAAAAGAAATTTGATACCTAATTTTATGTGAGATTACTTATGAATTACTTTCAAAATTACCTACTTATAGACTTTTATGATTAAATAATCTTATTTATTTTTTAACTATGAAATAAATAAATAACGCACACATTTAACAAAGCCCCGCACTAGGGAACACATTTTCGCGGGTGCCATGAACACACACATAGACAACCACAAATTACACCCAAACTCACGAGAGAAATAATTGTAGGCCATACAAATATTTCTCCCGGCCCGGGAATCGAACCTGCGACCTCTGCGTGGCAGTCCGGCATGGTAACCGTTCGGCCACGGAGGCAGTTAAAATAATAAAATTTCTTTTTATTTTATTTTTTCAGTAGATAATTTTCTGATTTTTATTTTTATTTAGATTTAAATATGATACTGTTTAGTAACAGGAGAGCCCTCATTAATGAATTCCACCTGGAAAGTACCACTGCCAACCAGTAATTTTAACCATTATTTACTGCGTCCCGGTTGTATACATTTAGGTATCTATGACAAAAAATACATAGAACGTATATTGGTTATAGACTGCTCCAACAGAGCTCTTCTACTCATCGCTTTCTTAGATAATAAGCCCTCTGGACGTCGAAAATTAATTTGATGATTAGATCGAGTTAATTTGCACGCACCCCAACTGAAACTAATCCCAATAAGCCAGCTATACATCAAAGCAGTACGAAGAAGTGCTGTATTTCAGCAACTTACACAATAAAGTAATTTTGATCTCTCCATTCCGTTTAGTCATAACAACAAAATTCAAATTGTTGATTTATACCTCCGTACACACTTATTTTTATATTATATGTTAGACTATAAGATGTGTATATATATAATACATAACGTCATTGTATAATTGTTTTTGATGAACATTTGAAATGGACATTCGCTAGTAGTCGAAGTCATACAATAGTCGTAAATAAAATATGGGAAAATACACTTCAAAATAACTACCTACCTCGGCTCCGACTACCTGTTTACAGCCATTGGAGTCGAAACCCTTAACCCGTGGGGTCCCGGTGCCGTTTATCTGTACAAAATTTCACATGGCGGACTCTCCTCCGTAGACCCACCCGGCAAAGAAAGCTCGCCCTTTAGATCCTCGGAGGCCTACCCACTAAAAACCTGTATATGCACCCTCTTTCACCGATTCGTGGGATCCCGCTAAGAAACACCACTTGCTCCGGTGATCGGCCCCTTCCGCGGGGGCCCCCTCACGTCACGGGATATGCCCGGATGCATTTGGGACGGACAAGACTATGCAATGCAGATGGCGGGCATTTGGCACTGATCCAGCTGATGGCGGAAAGAGGCGGATGTAACGCCTTCGGGCCGGCAACTACCTTGCCCAACGCATTAGTATATGCATACAAAGGGGGAACGCTGCCAATATCTTGGGCACCTTGCCGCGGGACCCAATTTTATTCATATAATTTAATCCTTGTTTTACTTTCTAGTATTTAAGCTTTTATTCGTACTTACCTGTATATTATGAAAATAAAATAGATTAAATAAATAATACTTATAATAAAACCAGATTACTCGAATCTAGCAACCCTAGTCGGCTTTATTGCGGCATTACGGCCGGATGAGGTAAATGTAAGTCTCAAATGATACAATACATTTTCAAAGTTAACAGTGATTGGGGAACTACATCGCCTCATTTTTCTTTTTAACTTCCGACGCATATAGAGGGGGGACTCATAAGTATTAAGCTTGTATCTGTGTATCGAATTCAAATTTTTCCCATAACAATACGGTTCATTTTGCTTGGGTCGAGCGGCAGGGACATTGGCTTTATTTCTGAATTTATTTTTTTACAAACGAAATTAAAGCCATTTGAAAAACGTATATCATATGGTATATGTGTTCTATAGTAATCAGCGAATATCCTCAATTTTACTACATATTTTTTTCCAAAGTGATTGATTCAACATTTTCACTGGTTTTTCACGAATCAACCAAAGCCATTTGAGGTTGTATAGACTCTTAACGGTAACATGGTAATAATTTATTTCTTTTTTATAAGCCTCGTTTGTTTGTGTATTGATATATAGATATGGAGCTCCTTGAAAAAAGAGTTCATCTATTCATCTAGGGTAGTACTGCAACCCGGGGGCGTTTTAGTGGGGTAGGCCCTCCAGTCTGGAGGGAGAGTCCCCACATAACCCCTGAGTCTCCCTGGTCTCAGGGGTATCCATAAAGATTTCCGCCCCGTAAAAAAAAAAAAAAAAAGGTAGTACTGGCACCTTACTTATTTCTACCGCCAAGCATTAATGTCAACATTATTGTGTTCCGGTTTTGAAGGATAAGGGTGCTGGTGAAATTACAGGCATTATGTCTCAGGGTGACGGGCGCATTGGCGGTGCCCCTCAGATCTTTGCGATTTAAAGCTCTGAGTGGCACTGCAACTGTTATGGATAGGCGTGTCGCTTACTATCAGGCGCACGACAAGGTCGTCCCGTCACTCAATAACATAAAAAAAAAACAAAAATGGAACCCTACAGTTACTTTAATAAATTTTTTATAAAGCAAATCGCACCACTCCTCAGAAAGTTCCCATACAAACTTAAAGTAGTAGAGATGAGATAGTTTAAAAAAAATCATGTCAATCTTTTACAATTTGCGTTAAAGAATTAGAATATTTACGCTAACTTTCATCTTTGTAAATTCATCGAAAACGATTGCAGCAGAAATGCGATCATAACAGCTTTCCGGCTTTGTCCGCGCAATATCACATTAAACAGTTTCTCCTAACTGATGGGTAAGACGAAGAATACGACATTTTCATATAAATTTTTTTACCCGTTGTCACCATTTTAGGGATTGAATTTCGAAAAGTCCGTTCTTAGTAAGCCGACACTAAATAAAAGTAACATACCCGCAAGTTTTCATGTTTCTATAACTTTTTTTATAACATCAAGTAACGTGACGAACAAGTCGTGCGCCTGATGGTAAGCGACATGCCTGTCCATAACAGTTGCATTGTCGCTCAGTTCTTTAAAACATAAAGATCAGAGGGGCACTGCCACTGCGCCCGTTACCCTGATACATAAGTGGATAAGTCTCATGTGCCTGTAATTTCACCAGCACCATTACCCTTCCAAATGGGAACACAGGAATGCTCACATTACTGCTTGGCGGCAGAAATAGGTAAGGTGGAAGTACAAAAGTTATAGATTTATATAGGAAATGAAACTATTTTTCCGGATTTATATCGCGTATATTTGTTTTTTCAAATAAACTAACGTTTCGGGCTCTTTACAGATCACATGGTCACGGTTGACTGATTAATTGTAGATTTATAGTTTTTGCTGAGCACTCGTCTACCGTGCAGTGATTTGCTCCGAACCCACCTCCTTTATTATGTACTATAGATTTATCTTTGTTCATATGTTTGTCCGTATACGTTCGATTACTATTCATCCGATTAGGATATAACTTTCGTGTGGTTTTGTGATCACACCAACAAACGTTTTTAAAATATTAGACTATTTTTAAATGTCAGGTGGGCCAGTTGTTTTAACAAATATGCCTACAGCCAAAAAGGCGGTTCTTTTGGAGATGTACTTCTCCACTAAGTGACTTTCTTTTGTTTCAAATGTGTATACACTCGAAAAGGCGGGCCAAAGACAAACAGTTTTTTCTTTCATGCCGGGTACAGTTATTATAAATACACATTGCTTGGTATTTTTATATTAGCCTTTATTAAGACTTATATTTATATATAATTAGTTTCCTTAACATAATTTTTAAGAAAGTGCATTAGATGTACGCGTGCGCTATATATATAAGTATTCCAATATATAAAAGTATAATTTTTTTTGTCTATTTCATACTAAATTCACAAACCTTGGACTTTTTAACGAAGTTTCATAATTTGACAAAAAAAATGTGATTCGTTCAGTATGATTCGTCGATGATGAGATGACTCGTCGTGATTTTTGGTGTCGACTTCTCAGATAGCATGTATACTGAAACTTAATTACCTTACACTCGAAGGGGAAAGAGGGTGTTACCACTCATTCCACGAACCTCTCTTACTATGGGAGCCCTCTGAAATCTCCACTTAAATCTGTTCTTGCATATACAGTTGCTATTTATGTGGTTTTAGACGAATTGTAAAAAATATCTTATTGTTTGGTGGAACGATATTTTTCGGGTATAACAAAATAAATTCAACACCCCGTATACAATAAGTATTGCAAATTGACTGCTGCCTCAATGGCCGAACGGTTACCATGCTGGTTGGCCACGCAGAGGTCCCGGGTTCGATTCCCGGGCTGGGAGAAATACTTATATGGCCTACATTTATTCATCTCGTCAGTTTGAGTGTAATTTGTGATTGTCGATGTGTATATTTTCATGGCACCCGCGATACAGGGTTTCCTTAGAAGTTATGATGAGTGTGTGAGTAAAAAAATATACAAAAGTTTTCAATAACGGCAGTATTATTTTTTCTAGACTGTACTGTGGAAAATCTTTTATTCCCTCCAAGCTGTACATCGGTACTTAAATAAATACACGTGCGTTAAGGTACACATAATTCATTTGACATTTCGTTAACAAGACTGTTTGTTATGTACCACAAGAAATAACTTTAATAACATTACGAGTAAATTAAGTGGAGTAATTAAAGCTAATGAAATGACACCGCGTTTGTTGAGATTAGTTAAGGCGTAGGCACTACACGCGTAGAGTACGATTACCTAATACCACAAATATACACACTGATAGATTAAAAGCATTTCTTTGGCCGTAATCAGAAGAACAAAGCGAGTACTCCCGGTACGCCAAAGGGAGAGATCAAACACCACCTGAGCCAGTGCGTACACACCTATTTTTATTAATCTTATTTTCGGAATATGTTACGTGATTTCTTAAATAATCGCAAAGATACAGCGGTATTTCTCACAATAAAGCACCATTTCCATTGGTTTATGCAAATATTGTAAAAGTCCGAAGTTTTCTCACAACTTTTACGTAAACAAATCATAATGTTTATTAAAATACTCTTAGTGTAAACATTAATGTGTAAGAAATATGAGTATTGTACATAGAACTTCATATTATAAATATAATAATAAGTACTTAAGTAAAAAACCCGTGGTAGCCTAATAGTTTGATCTACTGCCTCTTAAGCAGAGGGCGTAGCTTCGAATCCGAGCTCGCATCTGAAAGTTTTTCGAAATTTATGTGCGGAATTGAATTTGAAATTTATGAAGTTTTCGGTGAAGGAAAACATCACGAGGAAACCTGCACACATCTGCAAAGCAATTTAATGATGTGTGGGAAGTTTTCCAATCTATATTGGGCCCGCGCGGATACAGCCCAAGCCGTCTACATTGTGAGAGGAAGTCTGTGCCCAGCAGTGGGACTATATATACGTTAAAAAACATTGCCATGTAAGAAATAAGAGTAAAGCATTGTGCAGAAGTTCATGTGAATAAAATGATAATTACTTAAATTTTATCGAAACTTTCGTCGAATTACACCAGTATTTTATTATTGTTTGCGTAGCTAGAAGTTCTCACTGAATGATGACAATTTTACTGAAAAGTATGGCGGAAAACATACTTAAACCAGTGTCGCGTACATCTATACCGTATCTAAAGTAAAGGAAAAAATATGAGACAACCTACATAGGTAAAATTTAAAAGTTGATTACTGCCTGCAAAAACTATGATGCTTTGGGGAGATGTCTATGAACTTTTACGAAGTATACCCTTGGAAATTTCGACCGAAACTAAATTGGAAATGCAAACAAAATGGCCGCCACACTAATTTCTATGTTCTTTCTCGGAAACTATTATCGACAGGTGCTCAAATAAATGTCACAAATTCAAAATGTGATGGCCGAATAAAAACACTCCGATCTGGCAGTCAATTCGCAAGCGCTGTATAAAAGACCTTGTGCACATAAATTTTAAATGTTCGTGATTATTCAGTAAATGATTACCACTAATTACAGGTTTCTTACCACAACATAGGGCGCGCTTTAGGAGCCTCCGCCCACGACGTGCTATTCCTTTTCTGTACGTATGGCGCAATAATCGGCGAGAACCTTCTGCCGATTGGCAAATCCTTGCATCACGATGGCAAGTATTGGGTACTGTATGCCATCGATGCGATACGAATATTAGAAACCTGTAATGAGTGACAATCATGTTATATCGTGTTATATGTTGTAATTTGGGATAAAAAATAATTACGCCATTTTTCAAGACGCCCCGACTGAGTCCGTCTCCACCACAGAAGAAAAAAACAATGGAAGTGCCGTAAGCCTCGATTACTATCAGTACCGCTGTCGCCAAAACTCACACATTCATAATTTGAAACACTATGAAATCTATATCATGATTGGTCGTAGTTTCAGATTTAAAAAGGAGTAACAAATTCTGGAGTGTTAACATAATTTAATCGTTACTCCGTTGGCATATCGTTGAAAGTTCTATACCATTAATACCTATTATTGCAAGTTACGACGTTATGTTTTATATTGTAATTTCAAGCAATATGCTGCCTTCTAGAGGTTAATAGCTAACGACGACGAATTTGAGATGTTAACTAAGGTTTCTTGTTACAAAAAATGATGAACAGAAAATTTAAAATTCATTAAAATTAAATAAAATAAAACTTAGTGATAAAACGAAACTCCGCCATAGTTAATATTACAAGTGTAACTATCATTTTTGCACTCCAAAATAGCGAAATTGACATGACCATAACGTACAAAGCGAATATGGCGGACTGAGTTCAAGTTTGCGGAACTCCCTGAACTGTTCGCATACGTGACACGCAAACTAAGCACTTCTACTGTATTTATTGGTCTGTGGTCTCCACCACAGGTGGTGGTTAAAATTTGCATTTACTTGGAACTATATAACTAGAATCTTCTCGCAGAGTTTGAATCAAGTTGTCAATTAGCAAAATTGTGTGACATTTGTGATGGCGGTATGTAAAGATTGTATTTTGGAAATTACTCGTTACTCGACGATTGCATTTTCGAAACACTAATTACCGGGAACATTTTAGAATACATTTGCCAGCAATAAAATACACATGTAGCGAAATTATTTTTTATAAATTGTTAAATGAGTTAAAGTGACGGAACGAACAAGTCGTGGACCTGGTGGTAACCGAAGTAAGCCTGTGCTTCCGTAAGGTGGTAAGTACGAGTACTTCTCTGAATGAAATCTTTCACAAGGAGCGCTACTGCTACTAAAACTTTTCCTATTTCCTATGAGAAATTGTTGTTGAAATTATAATACATTTTCCACCAATAATAATCAGATTTTGGTAGGTAAAATACTGTTCAACAAACGTTCGTTTGTGGCTGTAAAGATTTATTGATGTTAAAATTGGTAGAGGTGTACATTTTATTGCAGACGAGTTGAACATAGCTTATGATTTTAGTAAGATTAGTTACTTCTTCCCATCAAAATTAAGTTTCAAAAATATATTTTTTTTGTCTATTTCACATTTATTACATTCTCACAGAACTTTGAACTTTGTCCGGGCAGTACAAAGTTTCTAAATTGAGAAGAAAGAAGAAAAAAATAATGAAGTAACTTCTGGTACCAACTTCTTAAACAGCATGTATACTGGGTGTTAATTTAATTGTCTTACACGCGAAGGGGGAGGAGGAATGCTACTCATTCTACGATTATCTCTAACTATGGGTAAAAATCGATCAAATTGAATCAAAAATTGTTGATCTATAGTATGTACATTTCTCAGTTAAAATACTACTGCTATACTCTTTATATATTATTGGGCGAAATAATATTCTTCGGGTATTACGAAATAAATTAATCACTCTGTATATAAAAAAACACTGCATGTAGACTGCTGCTCGTTGTAAGCTTCTCCAAAACATTCACTAAAAAAGAAAATTCTCCATAATGGTTTTAGATCGCACTAAAGCAGTAAATTTATGTGGTTTGTGATGGACATGGTTACTGCTTTAGTGCGAACCAAAACGATGTCCACAATGTTCTCATTTTAACTGGTGGCAGTTACGTTACTCCTAAATGTTGACCAACATTTATTAAAACGACATACTAAAATATAAACTGATACATACAGTGAATAAGTTTGACTTGATAGATGACATTATTATAATATTCCCTACTTTTTATGTCTCAGAAAAGTTCTCTAATTCTGTCTTAAATAAAAAAAATCAGATAAAAAATAATGCACTTACACACAATAATGACACAATAATGACTTGATTACACACGATAATGATTGTGTAGTAGTATTCCTGAATATTTATTTTTTATTATTTTTATAAATATAATAGGAGAATTCCCGGTGCCACGAGTTAAAAGAATATCGATAAATCTGAGGACACGACTTGGAATACACAAACAAGACGCAATTTAGAAAAGTTTTCATCTAGAATGATCCTACCGGGAATAGAACTCACCCAACTACCGCCCAGATTTAGCCACCGGGACATCAATTATGGCACGTATTCTACCACTGGAAGTGTACATAGTATCATAAATAAAAAGTTACGAAGCCTTAATTGAACGGATTACACTTACTCCAACATTGTTAATAAAAAGTTGATCTACTCGTCGTCTGTGGGCTTTAAGAAATCCGCCTTGGAAACTTTCCTCGTAAATCAAAAGGGCAAAGATTATTTTTAAGAAAGCGAATGAATTAAATAAAATCCTCGTTTGTCAAAGCGAACTTTGGATTAATTAGCTGTTACGTAATATTGGTTGGAGGAAAAATTAAGACCATTTTTAATAATAGGACGACTAATTAATAAAGCTGATTAAAAAACTTCCTTGCAATTTTTTCCCTATTTACCGTCCCAAGATGTCCCTATCTACCGAGAGATAGGGAATTTCAGCGACACCCCAGGCGCCCCGGTAAGACCAAGGTACGGCGCGCGTCCGGGCTAAACCCTCCGCCAACTGGTGTATAACTAGACGCCTTCACGGGCGTCTCTGACGGACCCGGACATGGGTATGGACCTGCCAGGGTTTGTGGTTAGCTGTAAGGATGGACACGTTTATCTACCCCGGTAGCAGTGTTCAAGGCGTTTAGTTTTATTGCAGTAAAATGTTCTATCTACAGTATTTAAGGTACTTTCCCTCCGTGTGGCATAGCCGTGGGACACCTGTATATACATATGCCAAGAGTTAGAATTCCCATAAATTCCATTACAAAGAATAAAATAGATAGAAATATTTTTTCGTTTTGCAACATGTACAACAACATGCTGAACGTAAATAATTCCATATAATATTTTGACAACGATGTAATTGTTTTATTTAATACCCTTTCCCGCTTGCCGCTCTAAACTCATATTAATTTTAATATAAGGCCGTAAAGCTCATCA
The DNA here is from genome assembly GCF_003589595.1 of Hyposmocoma kahamanoa. Lineage (NCBI taxonomy): Eukaryota > Metazoa > Arthropoda > Insecta > Lepidoptera > Cosmopterigidae > Hyposmocoma > Hyposmocoma kahamanoa. The sequence continues at coordinate 12,543,775 of NW_020653726.1, forward strand.
TTGCATGACATTGGTACATAATGGGCTCTACCGTCGAGTGCTTTCAGCTTTATAACAAGTCTATTTTAAACTAACTGCTGCTGCTGCTTTGTAATCAAATTAAGGTGGGTTACATTACAGTGTCGGCAGTACTACACTGCAGCCCATAATTTCATTAACCAACACAATCAATTCGAGCGAAATTATAGTCCGCAAGAAGGTTGCGACAAAACAGCCTATTATTCAGCATTAGGTCGAGTTTACTCGAACACAAGCGAGCACAAGGGGCTGCTTACACATAATTACTGGCTGCAGTAAATTCGTGGGCCTGAAGAGACCTACTTTAAATCGCTCGGACTCGTAGCGAACACATACATATTTGAGTACCATTCAATAGTACTGTCATGTTGTGTGCTATGTCTGAATTAGAATTATTACCATTGTATTTCGAAATTTTTACCATTTTGTAATTTAGCAATTGTTAAAAAACAACTGATAGTCTAATGCTATCAATCAGAAAGTCGTCGATTCAAATCCGGGCTTACACCTCAGAATTTTCGGAATTTATGTGTGAAATTTAATATGAAATTTACCACCAAAAATGGTGGAGGTAAACATTGACATGTGTCTATATGATAATTTTAAGTTTGCAAAAGCAGCAGGCAAAAAAATCTAAGCGGTCATCTTTTTTAATGATTGATCCCATTTCTCTGAGACATAAAAAAAATTAAATCAAAGGATATTTTAATCTGTTCCGAACTAAAAAATGTTTGATTTGTATAAATTAATTTTGGAAAACTGTACACATCTGCAAAGCAGTTTAATGATGTGAGTGAAGTTCCCAATCCGCATTGAACCCGCGGTGCCCAGTAGTGTGACCTAAGTAGACTGAGTATTATTATTAAGCAAAGTTACCATTAAAGCCAAAGAAAAAATTCAAACCCATATTTTAGTCCGAATTGGCACAGCAGAACCGGCAGACCGAAATAACTTTCACCTAACATTAGAGTCACTGCACTCCATATTTATTCAGAGCGAGTTTAGTTAAGAATATAAATAAATCAATAAATACATACCGTAAGTGTTAACGCTGATAAAACTGTGAAAATTTAAAGAATCTAAACAATGAAATATTGTACAAAGCTTGACAATTTAAATTGAATAAAGAAAGAATAATTTAAAAGAAAAATACGTATACGGCTAGAATTAAAGAAAGCAAGGAGACACTAAAGAAAAATACCGAACCCCAGTACAGTAGCTAACAAGGCTTTATCACTTTGAACCGTTCTTATCGTAAGTGCAAAGCCCAGCATCCTGTTCACTGTAAGTGCAGTAGAACAAGGCTTGACTTATAATCTATGTACATACTTATATTCATACACTTTATGATATTTACAGTGTTTTTTGTTAGTTTTTCACACAAAATGAATAAAATTGACCAATTTTTTTAAGGTTGATGATGATTTTATTAATTTATAATTTTATTCATTTTTATTGACAGCTCACGCTTGACCTAAAAATTGACCATGCCAAACTTGTTCTCACAATAAATAACATTTTTATACAAAAACAAAACCGATCTCAAAAGTTGGCTTATCCGCTTTCGCTGTGTTCGTTACATCAATTTCCGAAGTTTTATTAAAATCGGTTAACGAAAAGTGGGTGAAATCCAATAAACCGGATTCATCTCTTAATTTGCCACCCCTGAATATTTTCTTCAAATTTGATTAGAACCACTATTGAGGTGCCCCCTCTCGAACAAAAAAATAAACATCGAAATCGGTTCGCATAATGTCGGAGTAATCACATAACATACACAAAAAAAACAGTCAAATTGAGAACCACCTCCTTTTTTAAAGTCGGTTAAAAAAGCAGTATCCTGTTCATAATGTTATCATTTATAAAAACTACGGTTGACTTAGATGCCTATGCTTATAAAATTCGAAGATTTCCCTCAACTTCTATGGGATCCCCTCATCAGATGTTGACTCCTCGACAGTATACCCTTTCAAGCAAAACAAGAATTTTCAAAATCGGTCCACAATTGACGGAGAAATCGATGAATCCACTGTACATGCCTATAAAATTTGAGGATCCTAATCAGATTCTGACTTGGTGATAATGTAACCACCCCAAGAGTGTACTCTTTCAAACAAAAAAGTTTTCATACATGCTGTCGAACATATAACATCCCCCTTTTTTAAATCGATTAAAAAAGGCTTAATGGTTTCTGAAACTGTTTACTGTATCTTCTACAGTTCCAGATTTCCCCATACTGTCCTAGTTTAAAAAAACGCGTTGTATATAATATATTTATACTCACAGCTCATTACACACTAAGTACTGCACAATTATTTGATTTATGTAATTCTTTTAACTAAAACGTACTGAATAAGTTATAATAATTAATACAAAGATCGAACACAAAGAAAAATTAATTCGATCCGGCTGGATTCGAACCATAGCGCCTTCACCATAACCGTTGACGTTCTCCCTGCTGTACTACGCAATGAACCTTACGAATTTTTCTATGTGTTTGTTGCAAATATTAATTTTTAACGACTTTTTTGCCATAGCGCCATTGACCTAAGGTCAATGCATACCGCCATTTGTATCATAATTGAATATCGTGGTAGTACAATATCGCGATATTCAATAATTTAATCTAATAATAATAAAATAAACTGTAAGTTCTCAATTTAAACTTAAAGAGGTCGCGAGTCTTTCAAAGTATGAATTTGCTTAATTAGCATGTATCAATTTGAGAAATAAAAACATGTCGAATACTTAAGATTTCTCATAGATAGCGCCACGGCTAAAAAGTCATTGAAAAAATCTAATACAAAGACACAACAAACACACAGAAAAATTCGTGAGGTTCGCTGGTTCGTTCCGTGGCTTATTTGGTATAGCGTCCGGCACGGATGCTACAAGACGTCTGTTCGAATCCGGCCGGTTTTAAGGAATTTTTTTCTGTGTTCGATCTTTCTATTAATAATTATAACCAATTAGTGGAGTAATTTCACATAAAAATAATTGAATATCAATTCAATAAAAATTTAAATACAATGAATAGCGACATCTCTAGCCAGGGCTGCTAGCTGTAAAGGTATCTAACTGGGTGACGAAATACTTAAGATTTCTCATAGATCGCTTCGGCTAAAAAGTCGGTGAAAACACATTTTTATTTTTACTTATTTTCATATTTTTGTTTTATTCAGTAAACAGTCGTTTTGATCCCTTGTCCGTTTCGTAACGAGCGATTCAAAAATTACTACCCTGAATATTGGGCCTCGACTCGAGTCGCGTGCCCTAACGCAACGCACAAATTGCTAACATTATTTGTCGTTGTACCTTATGTGTTTGTTGAACCTGATTCAGGCTTAATGGGTCTGTTAAAAAGCAATTTGGCCGTATAGTAGTAGTCGTTTTGAACAAACTAGGCCCTCAGGATGTGTGAAGTTTTCAGCAGTATAGAACGCCTTTTGGAACACAGTTAGAAATAAACTTATTTATGATGACATAAATACGATAAGAGCCGTCAAAAGCTTAAAGTGTAAACCTAATGAGCTTTTGATTACTACTAGCTAGCTGTGGTGAATTTTTTTCGTATGTACTTACATCTTGTTTTGTTTTATATTTAGCTTTAAGTTTGTTTTATCACTGCTAATAGAGAGTGAAAATCAGTAGATGTTGTGACGTAAAAAATCATGTATTTTCTTATCTATTTTTAAATGTCTTCCATTTAATACTTGGTTTGCCAAATAGTCAAATTGATTAAAGTATATAAAAATAAAAACATTTTAAAAATAAATATCACACTTTATTCAATTATGTATAGAACAATCTTTTGCCACGTTTTGGGTAATTTAAGAATTAGCCTTTCACAAAAATTTCCGTTCACTTATACTGTCCCAAGTGTCGTTTAATGGATCAAAATCGTGTCCATTCGAAGAATTTTGTAAATGCCGAAACAAATGAAAATCTGAAGGGGCTACGTCGGGAGAATTCGGTGGATAAAGTAACCATCACAAGAACATATCAACCTAACTCCAATAGATATCAAGATGAAATGCGACACCTTTACGATTCACCAGTTCCGGGCGTTTTTCATGAATTGTCAACTTAAAACTTTTCCGTATATTCCTAAAGTACGCCCTAAAATATTATTTTTAAAATGACCATAGATAATACTACATTTCAATAGACAAAAGTTCTTTTTGTTTAAATTTAGCTGGTTGTAAAAACCGCACGGATGTTTTAGCCAACATTTAGATCACCGCTATCTCTACATTTAAGTGTTTGTTTCAATTGCGTCGTATGAGTACATTACTTACCTTGGTAAGTAATTACTTGCAATTAGACTCCAAAATAGGATTACGTCACAAATGGGAGTAAGGAGATAATTTTCAATTGTAATACCAACGCTGACGGTGATGTAATCAAGCAAAGGCAATTACGTCAATGAAGCTCCCGAGTTTGTACCCGCGTGTATTTCAAAGTGAGGCCGATAGGAACCTCTTGAGACACGGATACTGGCAGAAATTCGTAGTAAACTGGTAGTTCAAATTTAAATAACACTTCTAATTTGCACGTAAAGTTTGATTACACCAAGGATATTAGTACTTCACTTGTTTGAGATCTGTTCACCCGCATATCACTTATATATATCATATATGTACGCGCGTGTAGAGCCTTAGTTCCCAAAGTTGTCCAGGAGGACCCTCAGGGGTCCACGGCAGACTCGACGGGAGTCTACGTTGAGTGACAAAAATTAATATGGACATGGAATATGGTATAAATGTAGCTGCAGGGGGTCCACCGGAACCAGCTAAATTTTGAAAGTGGTCTATGAGAAAAAAAGTCTGGGAACCTCTGGTGTAAAGTATATGTGATGGACTTATTATACATATTTATTGAACAGTAACTTATCAAACATAATAATAAACTTAGCCCCGTTTACCCGCTTAGCTCTTGCAGGTTATCTCGATCTATGATATTTAAAATAAATATTGTAAACGATAAGCGTGTACAAATGTTTATTTACAAAAAAGTGCAACACCTAGAGTTTCAAGCTCTTTCTTCTCAGGGGAATTTGCCTTACGAAATAAAGCTTATTTAAGTTTGCATTCAATTCAAAATATTCATTATTGTATATAGCCGATTTTCTATTAACAAACACTTGATATATTGAATAATTATGGTAACTCAGTTACTGAGAGTGGCAGCTCGTTATATAATTTTAATTTGAGATCGCTTCCCTGTTTTTGGGTTTTTGTCAATCTAACCTTGGGTATCAGTAGTTTATCTTCGTTTCTGCTGCTATATGTATTTATGTCTCTTAACCGCTTCCGATTATGTTTCTCTTTATGAATTTCTTTTACGAATAAATATATTTCTGTCGTAATTTTTAATTTCATTATTTGCTTATTTTTTGTTGTAGATTATACAAATTATTCTAATTGCTCTTTTTTGAAGTAACAGGATTCTTATAATTATTAATACAAAGATCGAACACTCAGAAAAAAATCCTTCGATCCGGCCGGATTCGAACCGACGTCTTCTAGCATACCGTGTCAGACGCTATACCAATTAAACCACGGAACGATCCAGCGGACTTCACGAATTTTCCTATATGCATGCGTCGTATCTTTGTATTTGGTTTTTCAACGACTTTTTGGCCGTAGAATGTCGATCTATGAGAAATCCATGATATTTCGTCCCCCACTTAGATAGATATCAGCCCCGGCTAGAGATGTCGCTATTCATTGTATTTAAATTTGTATTAAATTGATATTCAATTATTTTTATGTGAAATTACTCCACTAGTTTGTTATAATTATTAATACAAAGATCGAGCACTCAGAAAAAATTCCTTCGATCCGGCCAGATTCGAATCGACGTCTTCTAGCATATCGTGGCAGACGCTATACCAACTAAGCCACGAAACGAACAAGCGGACCTCAGGAATTTTCCTATGTACTTGCGCCGTTGTATTTGGTTTTTCAACGACTTTTTAACACAGTAATAGGATTCAGTGCAGTAGTAACAGGATTCGTTTAATATTTGAGCCATTGCCCCTACTGAGCGTATATATGCATCACTATAGTCACTAGTACATCATTAGTATGTACGCATAATAAACAATAATTGGCGATTTCCTATCAACCAATGGATTAAGTTTAAAAAGAGTATAGGTCAAATGAATGTGCTGAATTAATTTCAGTCTAAATATTTACTATTACATGGACATTACCACAATATTTTAAACAATATTACTTTAACCTTACATTGACTTTTCGTAGCATGACGCGCTTAAAGTAAGTTAATTGTAATGTTAAAACTATGGTGTTTTATAGGCTGGAAGTATCTAATCTCAATTCACCACATCACGTGACAATAGGTCGTAATGTTTGTAGCTGTTTTCTTTATTATGTGCCTACTTACACTTGTATAATATACTATACTATTAACGCGACAATGTTTACCCAAGTATACGAAATGACTAGCACTCAAACTTAAATACGCTCGAAATTACTTCCAGCTCATGGCACACACGTGTTATGAAGATTTCATTCTCGTTAGCGACGAAAATTGTTCCATGGGTAACCTACTGTACAAATCCATGCATGAAAATTCAAAACAAACGCTAGACGTACCTACAGGAAAGAAATGGTATTTCATGCGAGGACGCTCCTTTCGTGCACCCTAATTGCTTGTTATAAGCTAATTACTAAAAACTCGATTAATTTATATTAAACGTTTATTCTCTAGTACGTAGTTTTTAATAACAACAGTTGTCATAGTGTATACTTAAGACAAGTGATGTAGTTATTAGTGATGCGGTCTAACACTCCTCCTCAAATTAAAAATAAGTAACATTTAATTTGTTACAAGCGTCATCATTGTTAGCAAGTATGTAACTTGAACAAAAGAAGAACAAGTGAGAGATTTTAGAAGTTGCTCTTCCTAAATATATCTTTTGATTTTTGTTCACATTTATCATTTTCAATCTATTTTAAATATCAAAGATACATATAAACAGCCTAAAAAGCTAAACAGGTTACAGCCATGGATTTTTCTCACCTAAGTATATAGACGCAGTGTGGCTAAACTAAATTTTAAAGTAACCTAAATTTTTTTTTTAATTTTGGTTTCAAAATAGTTTTAAAAGTAAACTGTGAAAATGTTATTATACATATTATTGTTATTGCCTGTGAAATTAAGGTTGATAAATTCTTTAAGCTTATATTTTAGGGACACTCTGGGAGCCAGTTTGTAAATTGCCCTAACAACACGCTTCTGCAGAACAAATTATTCCATTAAAGCCGACGGCATTTCCCTAATGTATAACGCTGTATGTAATCAAACTGTGAAGTAGCTAAAATCAACCAATTCAGCAGTTTTCGTCAGCAGTCTAGAAGTTTTCGTACATTTTTAATCGCGTACAAAGCTGAGCTATTCCGACAGTTGATTTGTGGACTGACCGAATCGCAACTTAGCATATAAAGTACTATTGTACCTCAAAAAAGACAAGTGTATGTAGAAAGTTAATTTTTTTCCTCACTGACAGTGACATGTGAATAGAGGTCCATTTAGATGGAGAGAGTTTCTCGTCTCGAAGATACGATTATCGAAATAATATAAAAAACTTTCCTCGTCTAAACATTCGTGATTATCGCCCTTCCACGTGAGCGATAATCGCCTCGCCTTTCAATATAGAACGTCTCCGTGTAAACAGAACTTGAAAACAAAAATCGTATTCCGAGTTTTTGTGCCAGCCGTTTCTACCATGAGTACAGTGCACGAGGGTGTTTTGATTATCACTGCTTTTCTAAGAATTAAGGAAACGAAAAAGAAAAAAAAAAGGGTTCAGAAATGTTATAAAATGAAAAAAAAAAATTTGAAAAATATGTTAATTTCTATTCAGTGCAATGAACTTAATATTATCAGCAGTTCCATATTTCAATGATTTTTGCGTCATTTTAATATGTACAATACAAGTCAATATCTCAGTAATCACTCAACTCGAATGGCAATTCTCGCACTCAAAACGGTTCGAACCGATTTGTACGATAATCGTATGAACTTGAAAAAATGTCATACGTGTTTAGACAAGTCGAAAACTCATAAGCAAGAATCTCCTTACTACATATTTATCTGTGTAAACAGTCGAGGAGGCGATTAAGTTGCTTGCGAATCTCGTATGACATAATCGTAGGCGAGATTTTAGTTCTTGCCTGAATGTAAAAATCTTATGACGATTATTGCTTACGAGAATCGCGTACGATTTTTCGTCACGAAGCGCGTGATAAACTCTCTCCATCTAAATGGGCCTTTAATTGTGCATTGCGCAACAGGAAGGGAAATATCTGGAAAATAGAGAGGATACTGTACCATATTTTTATATTTTTGCTCGCCAAAGTAGCAAAATAAGGTATTTTTCCACTATTTTCGAGGTTTTGTTCGAGGCAATTGACACGACCATAACATACAAAAGTGAAAAGCGAAAATTAAAAGATAACTTACTAACATTATGAAATGAAAGGGCGCCGTGAAGTAAGTAAATATAGATTTTACCCGATTAGAAATTACACGCACACTAAAAGATACTTACTAAGGAGTTTTACACCTTATTCTCCCTTAGCATTGGTAATCTTCCAGGTAGACTGATGGTCGTATCTGGCGGGTAGATCTACAAGTAGGAAGGACTTCGGATGCATGCGTCAAAACCTGCACTGAAGGTATGGCGTAAGTTCTTATACAGTGGTCATTGATGTAGAGGGATACTGCTCTGGTGATATCTAAAAGGTCAGGTTTAGTCGTCTCTCGCCAGTATATCTGCGGATACAAAGGGTGCAGGCGTCGAAACTCTCGCTGAAGGTTGTTGTGTAAGTTCTTGTGCAGGGGTCGTAGATATGGAAGTGTCTACTCCGGTGATAGGTCAACTACCTGTCACCTCACCTCTTTACCACCAACGAGGCTGTAATTCAGGTTTAGTTCTAACAATTTTACTTCTCCAACCAAATTACTTTCGACTTAAATCTAGAAAATACATAAGCTAGTGAGAAACTGAGAAATCACGGCATTAGTTTCTGCTTAGAAGGAGCTTGTAAGGAACTAGCCAAGTTTAAATGGTAAAACTGAATTGTTAAAATGATAAATTTTACTTTTTAAACATTAATTATTGCTTCTGGTCTGCTAATGCTGTCACTTAAAGACTTGTTTTTGTTTTTTTTATAGTATCAAGTAACGGGACGACCTGTCCATAACAGTTGCAGTGCCACTCAGCTCTTTAAATCGCAAAGATCTGAGCGCACAGCCACTGCGCCCGTCACCCTGAGATATAAGTTGATAAGTCCCATGTGCCTGTAATTTCACCGGCACCCTTACCCATCAAAACCGGAGCACAGTAATGTTGATTAATATGTATGTCTTATCTATTTCTGCCGCCAAGCTGTAATCTGCTTCTCTGGACGAACTCGAAAGAACTTTCACAAGGAGCTCTACTGCTACTAAACTTTTGTGAAGTGATAGTACGATTTTCTCAGACAATTCAATCAAAAAATCGTATAGGCTTAATCAGAATCGCTATAAGGCCTCATAGCAGGCCCAGTTTATAAATAAATTTTAATGTAGTAATTTAAGAACAGGAAAAAATTAAAAAAGTTAATTAGCGACGCGTGGAGCGCCATAGCTGTTTTTGATTGTCAATGGCCTGTGCGACACACTATGCAGTCTTAACATGTCTGGTTAATTTTCACACTATTTGTCTCTACCTAATGTGGTGGCAATTTTTATTTTTTAATTTCGCTTATTTAAATGTTCTAGAATATTACAGTGAAGTATTATTAAATATTCGATTGTAGTATCTTGAAATATTATTTAATATTTCACAATAATTTACTCAAATATTTATATCAATATTCGAGTGAATTATTGTGAAATATTAAATAATATTTTATTATATAATGGAAAATGCCACCGAAATTAGTAGAGAATACTAACCTGAAAATTACACGTCTATCCTATATAGGCCCAGATATTGCAACATTTATTAGATACTTTATTCTCATTCGAAGATATATTGTGTTACCTTGTGTTCATAATATTGCAACTTACTGCACTTACTATTACTGTTAAAATGTTCAAAGCAACTTGGAGTTTTTTGTGTAGTATTTGTTATATACATACATATCTTTACAATTTTGTACGCAATATAATTTTATTCTCAATCTTATTCATAAATTATACACGTGGAAAAGTACCACTTTAATATATTACACAAAAAACAACGGAAATATACATTTTAAAAGGAGCTACATATTTCTCCTCCATCACTTAAGTTAATGAGAATTAGAGAGAGAGGTTGGGAAGAATATAGGCTCGATTGACCTTTTTCAAGATTGTTTACATTACTAATAAACAGGGATCGAAATAGATAGAATTTTTTTACCTAAACTTCGAGGAACATAGACAGAAAATGTAGACTGCCTTACGACAATATTTTTTAGGTCCTGGACCTCGGGATTCGGGAAATCACTTAAGTACATTAAATATTGACGTAATTGGGGACAGGCAGGTACACTATATTTATCTCAACTTTGCGATACAGTAGGTCGAATCAGCAATATTGCGGACATTGGATTTTTTTCTCTAAAAAATGCCAGTCGAGAGATCCTATTGTCCTAATTAAATATTGTCATATCACATTTTGCCATAAATCTAATAGTTTAGTAGGAAAAAATAAAATGTGTATTTTTTGAATGGGACTATACTTTTAGTGCCCCATCGTTACGAAGTTTTAGTCGATCCAGTTTTGGAATCACTACAGTAATTATCTGAAGTAATAACAAAACATACGTATGAATTCGAAACAGAAGTTTTAATTTCCTACTGAAACAAATAAACTCTAAAAACCAACTAATTTAGTTTTATTTTCCTATATATGAAGCAAGTGACTTTAATTACCTTTAATATATGAAAAAGAGACTAATAATTATTTGTTATCAATGTATTCAAAGTCCAATAAATAATTCGTGATTTTTAAAATCCCGGAATGAAAACATTGATATTATCATTCCGGTATGCGGTATTATCCACTCTACATGTACTCCTTCTTTGAAGATTAGGTAAATATATACAATCTATTCCGATATTACTATCTTCTATTGTTTATATGTCGCACCCTTTTTTATTTTAAAGAAGGCTGGCAAAATGTGTTAAGCATGCAGAAGTTTCCTGATTATGACATGAAAATCGAGTCAGAAAGTTAAAACGTATACCTAGAATGTCTAGAACACGAAGAGTCGTTGCGATAGTTTTAGGATTCTACAGGAATGTCCATAAAACAGAATGTTATATTATAATTATATTAATGTGTAATACAAATCTTGTTAACTCTAATTAAATGTATAAGGTAACTGTTTCCAGTTTGGCGAGGGATAGTCTTTTGTAAAATGTATACTTTTAGAAAAAAATTAATGAATTTCTTTTTTGTACGAATTTCCCTAAATATTCTAAAAAATTGGTGTTGCAACAACTCGTCGCAAAGTTAGGATAAATATAGTCTAACCTACCTGTCCCTAATAACGTCAATTTTTAATGTACTCAAGTGATTTTCCGAATCTCGAAAAAATCCAGGACCTAAAAAATATTCTCGTAAGGCAGTCTCCATTTTCTGTCTATGTTCTTTGAAAAAACTCTACCTATTCCGATCCCTGCTAATAAACTTTATTATAACAGAGCTCTTCCAAAAAAACCTCTTTAAAATCATTTTAAGTTATCCATAAGCAATAAACTGGATGTCACATATAATATTTTTTTTTAGAAATTAGAAAATAGTATTTTTTATTCTGCCTTAGATTATAATATGCATTATTATACATACATTATTAACTAGAGGCACATTAATAGCGCTCAAGAAAGATTTAGACCAGTTTTTATTTCTGTATCACTCTTTAATTAGCAGTCATCAACATCACATAACATCGTAACAAAGATTGCTCGAGACTACTACTATGCTACTAGTGTCATAGCATTTAACCTTTATGCACTTTCTTGATTTATAAGAAAAGTACTTCAATATGTCAGTAAATTGTTACAGTTAATTGGAATCAAGAAATCTTAAGAAAAAGAATATAACACAGAAGTTTGGTTGGCAAAAATCAACATATATATTTGATAAATGAAACATTAATAAACAAAGACTGCAAATCGCGTTAACAAACGAGTGGTTCAGAAATGGTACAGTTCGTAGATCGGAGACTCGAAGCGAATGAATAATAAATTCTCAGTGAAAGGCGCTGCCTTGTATTTTGTTATAATAGGGGATTCTTCGAGTTCCTCTGATTCTCCAGGTGATGACTGAATAAGGAACAGTAATATAGAAGTTTATACACGATGTAAACACGAGTTATGTGTTGTGACCACCATATAATAACAATAATATTCATATCATTTATTTTCAGACAACAAAAGACCAGCTCTGTTAGTAACAATGCTATGGATTAAAGTTATGTTAGTACTAAAAATTAAAAATCACAATCAAAACAAAACTCGAATTAATAAAAACAAAACAAAAATTATAAAAATGCTTGTAAAATTTCAAAAATAAATTAAATTAATAACAAAAGCTTTAAATGTCATAAAAGATTACAAATGATGCATAACATGAGTCTTGCTGCAATGAGCGAGATACGAGCAGTCGAGACTATTTGCAGTCAAGTTCAGGACGATGTTGGAGCTGACGACGGCTCTAAGCGCCAGTGACGTGTAGCGCTTGCGCATCGTTGTATAGAAACAATCCACCCGCCGCTCCGCAAACATCCTTGACGCGCTGCAGTAGCGATGCAGCTCCATCAGCACCCTAAACGCGTTGTTGTATTGCAAACACAAAGCGCTGTACTGTTTCTGAGAGTAGTCAACCCACAAGCTGCTTGTGTACCGAGACATGCAGTACGCTCTGAAAAGTGCAATTTTCACCTCTGATGAACAGTGAACAAACCTGCGAGCTATCATGTTGGCTCTAAGAGACAATGCTCTGCGCAATCGCTTGATATCTTTGTCGTCCTTAAGATACGACGTTAACCAGTGTCCCAAATACTTAAACTTAACTACTTTTTTAAGCGGAGAAAAAGAGACGATTAGTCTTCACAATCCATCATTTTAGATCGAAGGTGGTGGCTGAAAATCAGTGCTTTGCTTTTGGGCAAATTTTGCACTGAGTCACGACCTATTTGGCTTGCTGCAGCACACACAGGCTATAGATAAAATTAGATTAGGATATCGTTTTTAGGTATATTTTTTAAATTTAATTTCTTGTTATTTGTTTTTGATTTTATTTTCTTTAATTTTGACTTCGGTGTCTCTCTTTTAATCCATTTACTGTATTATATTGTTGTGTGTGTGATGCAAGACAATAAACGTTTTATCTATCTTTCTATCTATGTATGTATGTTTCTGCTAAGGCAATAAGTTTTATAATAGACTAAGGGAATTCGAAATCCTCGTGTGTCTGTCTCTCAAGTTGCAAAACCACAGAGGCAGACGGACCGGTGCGATGACGACAGCTTCACAAAGGTGGAAAAGAGGAAAAAGAAACCAACCAGCCGTAACTTGTGTCACCTGGGCACAGCACTGACAGAATCTAACATTCTGCTGCTTCCGGCCATACCGACGATGCTACTGTGTCTGTCGCGACTGAATTACTCGACGAAGTCTGAGGAGATAGTAGAGTACATCATACTAAAAGCCAAATACGTCGTGTGTTCAAAAAGTATCGCGAATTTTGTGTTTTTTCAAAAATTATTTATTTATTCATGAATATCTATTTTGTCCCCTTCAAAGTAATCCCCATGAGATATTATACACTTGTGCCAACGGTTTTTCCAATCTTCGAAGCACTTCAAAAAATCATTTTTTTTTATCTTGTTCAGCTCCTCCTTCGATGCCGCCTTTATCTCGTCAAGCGTAGCGTAACGTCGTCCTTTCATGGGCCTCTTCAGTTTAGGGAACAAGAAAAAGTCACAGGGGGCCAGATCTGGGGAATACGGTGGCTGCGGCATCATTAGTGTGTTGTTTTTGGCCAAAAAGTCGCGCACAAGCAACGATGTGTGAGCAGGGGCGTTATCGTGGTGCAAAAGCCAATTTTTGTTCTTCCACAAATCCGGGCGTTTCTGGCGGATTGCTTCGCGCAAGTTGCGCATAACTTGCAGGTAATATTCCTTATTGACCGTTCTACCGTGTGGCAAGAACTCATGATGCACCACGCCCCTGCAATCGAAGAAAACTGTCAGCAAAACTTTCACATTCGACCGAACTTGGCGCGCTTTTTTCGGTCTTGGTTCGTGCGGCAGCTTCCATTGAGATGATTGAGCTTTGGTTTCCACGTCGTAACCATAAACCCACGATTCGTCACCAGTTATGACCCTCTGGAGCAAATTTGGGTCGTCGCGGACAGAGTCCAACATCTCATTACCAATGTTCATGCGATGCTGTTTTTGGTCGCAATTGAGCAATTTTGGTACGAATTTCGCGGCGACCCGTCTCATGCCCAAATCATTGATAAAAATCGAATGGCATGAGCCAATCGATATGTCTAGGTCCTCAGCAACTTCTCTAACGGTGATTCGACGATTGGCCAATACCATTTTCTCCACTTCATTAATTTTTTCGTCTGTTGTTGAAGTGCTCGGGCGTCCGGCACGCTCTTCGTCGTTCACATCTTCTCGGCCTTCTGAGAACATTTTGTACCACCGATAAACGTTGCTTCGGTCCAAGGTAGCTTCTCCGTATGCCACAGTCAACATTCGGAATGCATCCGCGCACTTAATTTCGTTTTTCACACAAAATTTGATACAGGTTCTTTGATCCATTTTTTTGAATAGGTAAAAATCGAAGACGATCTAAAACACGTGCAAGCAAAGCAGCTGTCAACAATTAAGTGAACATTCAAAATGGCCGAGCTTGTCGGCATAAGTGAGAGACATGAGTACCAACATAACGCCACAAAAAAATCGAAATTCGAATATACGTAACCCGCGAAAATTCAAAATTCGCGATACTTTTTGAACACACTCGTACACTTTGAGCGCCAAGCAGTTGGAATCCCGCCACAACATTTCTTTTTTTTTATATAATATAAAGTGACGGGACGAGCAAGTCATGTGCGTGGTGGTAAGCGACATGCCTGTATATAACAGTTGCAGTGCCACTCAGAGCTTTAAATCACAAAGATCTGAGGAACATTGCCACTGCGCCTGTCACCTTGAGACATACGGTGCCAGTGTTGTGCAAAAGCATAATATAAATGTTTAATAGTTAAATGTAACGGTAAAACTGGATTTTCATAGGGGTTTTCCGGATTAAGTCGGGAAGTAATTTGTTTTTAATTTTATTGGGCAGCAAGAATTAGGCTATTTGCGTGTTTTATATTCAAAAGAAAAACGAACATTTCCGAATGTCTGATAAAAAATGTGGAAAGTATTTGCTAATTAAACCACGAGAACATCAAATGCTCGTACTTTTTCGTAAAATTAGAACCTTATGCTTAATTTTATTAAGTGACAGTTTGTGCACTTTAAAATACTTCTTATATGATACATTTGTACCGTTTTTAGTTTTTATTAGTAGATTAGACTACTACTCTTAATCATCGACTAGAAGGATGTTCTTTGCTGCAAATAGTACTCTAAAAAAAATGCCTCAAGGTGCAGTCTGATTGGAATCTGTCTTTTATTTCATGGAATTCAAACTAGTAATCAGACTTTACACCTGACGGAAAGTGGAAACCGTCGCCAGTAGATATTTGCAAAGGAAGTTTCTGCGCTGCGACGATAATTGCGCCGACTTTTCCCACCCTTCAATCTGGAGCATAATAGTGTTTTCAAAAGCAGATAGGGCAGTGGTATATTTGGCAAAATATTACATGCACAGATTCGTCTTATCGCTTCATCTCTAATAAAAAAAGAGTGAGCCGTTTTGGTAACGTACGTGTTATCTGTATAGTGCAAACAACTACGTCAAACACTTTTATTCATTGCTACTTAATTTCTAAACTTGATAATCTTTTTGAGGAACTAACTTTATTAAATTAGTAAGAAAAGAGTCGGCAGTCGGCATTTTACCGTACTGTTTACGTGTTTAAAAAGTAAAGAAATAAGAATTCAGAAGAGGCATTTAGCACATCCATGACTCGTACAATGGACCAAGATCGTTAAGTCCATGTACGCTTTGAGTACAAGAAGTGTTAATGGTTTTATTACTGGTATATTTATTTTCATATATTATTCCGAGAGATAACATTCATTGGTGCAAATAATATGTCTTCAACTATATCTAGAGGTCCTTTTTCTATTCTTTTTTGTTAGGTACAAAGGAGAGACATACAACTGATGGTTGCACCAGTGATAGATTATAAAACTTTTTCAAACCTCCATGCCATTTGTAAATGAAAAATCTTAGTGAAAACAAAATATTGAAAGAATTACACAGTTACAATATCTTTGTTAGTTATCCAAAATTGAAAATTGACAAGAGCAATCTAATTGAGAATATTTTGTTCAGAACTGGGCGGGCCCATAGCCATTAACGCTCTCTACTAATTTTCTTCATCTTTTTTCCAGAACCTTCCTTTAATTATCAAATCGGCGATAATTCATGAAATTATCCATTCGATACTTCTGAAAGATAATTTCATAATTGTTTTCATTGTTCCACTTCTTTATTTGAGATTCGGAGAATACACCTTTAGAGTGTTACGGCAAGGGAAAAAAACTACCCCAATTTGCACTTGATTGGACGACGGCACGATGAAAAGGGGTTGTTTATATATGGGCTAATTATAAAATATGGCACGATACGGGTCTCTAACTTCGAGTGAGTGTTAAACCATATTACACAGGCTGCGCAAATAGGGTTAGGTTAGGTAGGGTTCACAAAGCTCCTAACAGTCGAATAAACATTTGTTATATTGTGCCTTTTGTTTACTAAAAACAAGCTCACGTTTGTTCAAGCTAGATGGAGGTCAACATTCCTCTGCAAGGTTTCACAGTTTAACCTTAACCTCTTAAGATCCAACAAACTAAAATGAGAAAAGCGTTAAAGGCCCAAAGTAAAGTAAAATCTACTAAATATATACGTTACAATATACATAAATAAACATGGTTTAGACCCAAGTAAGTATGCCCGCAGTTCAGTATATAAAACTATTTTTCTAGATAGTCCATGGGCATATAGAAGATATAGTGCTAAAGAACAATGGCAAAATCATAGATAAAATAATTCGTTAACATCTTCAAATGTCTTAATTACAAGTTTGAATAAAATAAATTCATTAGGTGTTTCGAATTAGAATAGCGGCCTACCTAGTATGGAAATAAAATCATATTTAAAATAAACTCTCATTACTAAGTAGTATGTAACCGGTCTGATATACACAACTGTCAGTTTCTTAGTTTCTTAAGGTTGGACGATATCTAGCGGCCAAAAAAAGAAGGGTGTTGGTGAAATTACAGACACATGGGACTTGTCAACTTATGTCTCAAGGTGATAGACGCTGTGCCAGTACCCCTCAGATCGTTGAGATTTGAAACTCTAAGCTGCACTGCAACTGCTATGGACAGGCATGTTGCTTATCATCAGGCGCACGACTTGTTCTACTTGTCACTTGATGTAAAAAAAACAACAAAGTTGCACAATAATATCTTTTAGTCAAACTTAGGGCATTTAATATTGAAAATGTAAGGTGAGTCGTATTATTTGTCCGGGAGTGTATAATTAATAATATAGAGTTACTACAAGATAAAATTACGCTACCTACATTTAGCATGTGCAATTATTACACATTTATTACCACAACAACAACATCATAAGAATATTGCAGAAAATTTATAATTTATGTATCCATATAAAAATTTTACTTTTACCAAAATAAACCTCTTAATAAAGTTGTTAAGAAGTATAAAAATTTCGAAACTTTGTGATTTGGCTTAATGAAACATTTGCCTTGAAAATATTTTATAATGTTTGTTTCGTTAAGTGGCACTCATTGCATTATTTATTAAATCTAATTCTACATATTTTACAGCTCTATGGTTCTCATGGGAATTACACCAAGACTGATGTATTGACGCGAGACCAAGCCCAGGACTAGGGTTGGTCTCATCTTCGTGTTTCAACAGTCGTGTTTTAAACAGTATCTATCTATGTATGTAAACACTTTATTGTACAACAAACAAATGTTTAACAAAGAAATGAAACGTTATTGTACAAAAGCGAGCTTATCGCACGAAGAAATATCTTCTAACTAACCTTTGAATAACTGACAGAAAGTTGGCTCCTGAGTCGGCAATAAATACTAAATAAAAATAAAATCTTGAAATTTAATTCTACATACTAAATAATTACAAGAATTAATGTATTATGTCAAATACGGAGGAGCGTGGGGGAACGGGAGCCTACTAAGGAAAATTGACAATAAAAGTCATAATTTATGCAATTTAAATTTTTATTAGTTATGAACGATAATCACAGAAAAAATATGAATCTAAAATAAAATATTTTGTTAAAAAAGAAAACAACTAAAACATGTCATTCGCTCTCATTGCCCCACAGTTCGGGAAATGGGAGCCAGTAAGACTCCCGTATGTCAAATGGGAGCCATTATATATAATCTGTCTGAAAAAAAACCTAAAGTAATAAAATATATAAGTTAAAAAGTAATGAAAATAAACAAGAAAGTGTTAAAGGAATATCCAGTGAATATTGCAATGGGATAAGGAGAGCCAAATAGCTCTCATTACCCGCGTAACATCGAAGTGAAAAAGGAGTAAAACAGTAAAAACATTTCTATTTTTATTGTGATTTCAAGCATAACTTCTATACTTTGATAGATAGATCTATCAAAGATACTACATTGTATCTATGCATTTTAATACTGACCTGGGATGATGAAATTTAGCAAATTTAATAAGCGCGGAGCGAAGTACACACAACCATCTCATACAACTAAACGCGGGGTTCTACGGGGGCACCCACCGGACTCGAACCTTGCCGAACGTTAACGAAGACATAGGAGTGCCGTTTGCACAAATACGAGCAATAAGTAAGTCCAGTTTAACACTGCTCTCATTACCCGGGGCCTCGCAATACCCCACGTTTTGTATTTGTATTGTGCCCCTACAGATAATACATAATGTGAAGTAAATGATGATATACTAATACATATAAAATATATAGTGAAATGAATGTGTAAAATAAGGTTATAAAAAATATGTGAAATTTAAACAAATGTTTTATAAGCTCTAATATGAGGAGTCTGAATATTCCCAATGTTTCAAAAGGGCACCCCTGAACTCGCGCGAACCGAAGGTGACTGTCTGACCTGGACTGGAAGGAGGTCCCACATACGAGCAGCATTCACGTGAACGATTCAGAATATTTTTGTGAACTGTGTTGAATTGTCAGGCTATGGGTGAACGCAGGCGATCACCCATAGCTTGACGGTATTGGAAACGCTCACGAAAATAACCGGGGGAGGAGGGATGGCAAAGGATTTTATATAGAAAAAACAGTATTCCGTAATCGTGAATATTTTCTTGAAAACGATCTTACAAAAGATTATTATGATTATGTTTGAAACACCATAAAAAGTTCTGGTAATGCCTACTACTAAGTAGTGTCTACTACACAGGAAGAGCAAAAAGTGTCAGATTTTTATAAATACTTTCAAAAACAAACTACAGATCTTAAGATGTAGCTTGATTTTTTTTTTCAGGTTACAAAAGACCCATAAAACACATACCTTATAGACTAACGTACATAATAATATGATAAAACTATTTATTTATTTACACGTATGGACCGCGACGTGAGACACAACGTGGGTGTCCGATAGCCGTCCTCGGAAACGCCGGAACATGACACCCTTCGGCCAAAAGTCCCCCGTCACGAAGGTCGACAGATGTTGAATTGGTACTCTCACCACAAATTGATTAAAATTCACCTTGTGGCGGAACTCCAACTGCTCGACCCTCATGGCAGCTTTGACTTTCACCCGTATGTATTCCACAAAATCCGCAGACTCTGTGGAGTAATGAAGTCGTGACATGTATAGCAACGTCGTCGGTATCGCTGGACGCAATAGATGGTTGGGGCCAGTCGGGGCGGTGCCACTAAGGTTACGGCTAGCGTACTTCTTTTTCTTTTCCACCTTTTTGAAGCTATCCTCGTCGCACTAGCCTACTCCTCTCTGTGGTACTGACGACACAGCTCCAGAGATGAGTTTCCGCTTTTTTTTTCTTCCCCTTCGTTGGTTACCTTTTTTTTTTTTTTTTTTTATACCTGACAGGCAAATGACTCCACTCCACCCGATGTCACCTGGGCTGTGGTTGTAGAGCAATGGGTTGGGCGGCAATAGACTCAGTCAATACAATAGAGTCAACTTGCTTACGAGTGACGCCTCCGCCGGGGCGGAAAAGCGAGAGGTTTATGACAACTCTGACTGAAATAAAATTAAGCCTATCAATTACAATTTTAATTAAGTTCATATAATGTTAGGACGTTTCACCACCATTATATTCAATTATTTTATGTTAAATTACACCACTAGTGTGTTATAATTATTAATACAAAGATTGAACACTTACAAAAATTTTTTTCGATCCTGCCATTTAATAAACTTAATTACAATTATCAAAGCAACATCTCAGCTGCTGGTAGATGCGAAGGTACCTGGCTGAGTTGAAAAATAGATTTCTCACAGATGGCGCTACGGCAAAAACGCCGTTAAAAACCAAAAACAAATATCGACAACAAGCACATAGAAAAATTCGTAAGTACCGCTGGTTCGTTCCGTGACTTAATTGACATTGTGACGGTGTGACCTCTTTACATCATCAACCCTCTGTTTTATCGCCTTTCGCCGGTTCCTGGCCACTAGTATTTAATTTTAAATTTTGAATTGTTCCATAGCTCTTTTGCCTCGCATTCTGATTTTGTTTCGTTCCACCGTCACTCCCTGCAGCGAACACGTCTTCTCTTCTAATTTTTTTGAGCCGTTTACCAGTTACCAAAAATCTCTTATGCGATAAACATCTTAAAGATCATAAATATTGTTAAAACCGAAATAAATATCTATAAAACTGGATTTTTTACCACTAGTTCTTTACCCTTTCGAACTCTGAACGTTAAACTCACTAAGCAAGAGTATGGAGGCGCGCTGAGTGCGCCTGCAGCCGCTTTCAACGTGGTTTGCTAGGCAACGCCGATTCCAGTCCAGCCGGATCGAATGATTATTTTCTAGTATTCGATATTTGTATTAATAATTATAAGTACTATTTTTTATATATTCATCACAATGTCGTTAAGTCTCGCTGGTCACGTCACTAGTACAGGTCATGCTGCACTATACGGGGGACATGTTTGCCATCGTGGTAAAAGGATTTGCCAATCGATGACGTACTCGCCGACTGACGCACTCGAGCAACAATGCACAGTGTACACCCCACAATGTCGGTAAAACGTTGATTGACCCAGATACAAAGGGCTAACACTAATTTTAAACTTAAATAGAAGTTCTAAATGAACTAGATGAAATTGTATCCCTGCATCATGACACCCAAACACTTTATTACTATTTTCGTGCCTCGCGACTCACATTTGAACAGAATAGTTAACTGAAAACACAACCAGGTATTATCATGAAACAACTGCTTCGCTTTCATTTAATTTGCATTCAATCGAATTTTCCAGGCCAATGAATGCGTAGGCACAACCCGGTAGCAAAAAATATAAATGTAGTGTAAAAAACTTAGAAGTAATACAACTTACAATTATAGCTGTATATACCGCGTATATGTTATATAGATATAAACCGGAATACTGGATACGGATCCCTCTTCAAATAAGCACTCCTTACAATGGGAACTATATAACCTTCGCCAGTCTTATATAGTCTTATTAATATTCAAGAGTTTGAAAAATGTAAAGGAAAAAGTATACAATATAGTCGTATTACCCACGAGTATTTCGAAGCGGTTTAAACCTTAGGAAATGAAACTATTTTTCCGGATTTAAATCGCGTATATTTGTTTTTTCAAACAAACCGACGTTTCGGGCCCTTTACAGGTCTCACAGTCAACCGTGACCATGGGACCTGTAAAGGGCCCGAAACGTC
>NW_020653726.1:12566330-12604333 GCF_003589595.1 Hyposmocoma kahamanoa
TCGGCTCCATAAAAACAAAACAACCATTAATACATTGACTTACAATTATATGGACGCCGGGTCCGCGCTAAAAAGTGTCCGCACTTGTAAGGCGCTAAAATCGTATGCAGAGCGCGACACTCCGCTTTAGTCTTCATTTGTTCTACTGACAGCGCGATACTGCGATGACATTACAATTTAAATTTCGAATAGGTTGACTTGGGACATTTTTTTCGTGGTTTTTGTATTAGACCCGTCGTCCATTTATTTGTAAGTCAATGCATTAATATTATATAATTTACAAATAACATTTACTACTTAAACCTATAAACATATTGGTACCTATGTCATTCAAGATAACAACATTGCAATTCAGGACAGACTTATACAGATTTATACCTCTCTTGAGTTTGGGTGTAATTTCTGGTTGTCTATGTGTGTGTCCATGGCAACCGCGATACAGGTTTCCCTAGTGCGGGGCTATGGAGTAGAGTTTTTAAAATAAATAAAAAAGGTGTATAAGCTTAGTTTAAATGCATCTACTTTGTATTGACTATATTACATACGAAGTAGACAATGTACAAGAACAATAAACAAACCTGAACATCTAATATACTTGAACTGTAATAGAGTCTGGAAGCAAGAGGCAAACTTGGTACATTCCGTGGCACGGTTCAAAATAGCATGATTTGCATAAATAAAGGACAGACAGAGTCAGGGTTGGGCGAAAGATAATCTTGAACCCGAAAGCACGCCTCTCACTGGACCGTAAATTCTGGGAAATGTGGGGTTCACGAAATCTGAAACATTTTTTTGTTTTGGACACGGAAGTTTACATTAGGTTGTAAAAAATATGCACTTGTTTCCGAAACATCTGTTTAAATATTCGTGAAAATAAAGTGTTATTATTAAAGATCATGAATTTACTTGTCCTTTTAAAACTCGTATTAAAGCAACTAGATAACTAACTATAAGGATGTTTATATTTTGAACTTGTTAATTTATTTCAATTCATTTGAAAACTAAATTAAATACATAATTACGTCAGTCCGCAACGTAGGCTTCGTCAGGAAGACACAAATATAAATCAGCAACAGGCTTCGTCACAAAGAAATTAATAATTCAATTCGCTAGACTTAGACATTTCTATTTAACTATAAGAATGAAACAGGACCGCTCTGAATCTTAGCTGGCTCAAACGTCCCCTTAACACTGGCAGCATTATCGCGCTGAATAGCCAACGAAATTTATTGCACCAAGTAAGATCCAGAGCGTGGATCATAGCCTTTTTTTCTAAGCCGACGACCCAACTCCCTGATGAGTTCTTTGGCCTCCGCACCCCAAGGCCCCGCAGTCTCCCCTGCAATTGGCACAAAATCGTACTTCAGCTCCAAGGCACTGTACTTGGCATGTTTCAATTTTGCCGCATACTCTGCAACTGACCGCGCAGATCTGGTGGTGTGACTCAGGTGGGACGGTGCTAACGTACTGACACACGTAGCGTCCCATAAAAGGCACCGGCCCTTCTGCCACGGTACCAGTGTAAGGCAGTCAGGTCTCTTGCCATCTGTACGACACAGCCCCGCAGGCTCCAAGACACTGGGCTTGTTAGCCAATACTAAAATCCGGAATTAAATCATTTATTGCATGATGTCTTGAAAACCTCCCCGCGCACTTCTGACAACAAAAGGCCGTGGTGGTCGTTTTCCTCAACCATGACCCCACAAATTCAGTGATGCGGTTCACAAATCTTACATCCCAACCGCAAAGCAACGGCAATTCTCAACGAATCATTATCTAGCAACTTCTGTTCTGTCATAAGCTACAAACTATTACCGCCCAATTTGGTAGATTTTCCGTTTTATACACTTTTGTTCGTAAAACTAACACGTACAAATTTCTTTTATTCAAATATTTGAAGCAACATAATTATAAAGATTTTGAGACTTGTCAAGAAAAAATAAAAAGAAAAAGAAATATCCAACTTAAGTAATAGGAAGAGAAGTTGAGTGGCGCTGTCGCCCTCGCTGACAAAATTCTGCCAAACGCAGTTTCAAACTCAATTTACATTTGTAACAGAACAAAAATAGTCGATCGCGCTTGGTAACCAAAAGACGGAAAGAGTAAACAAGATACCCTAATATTGTATTGTTCTTAAAATTCATAAGAACCTTATTTGCATAGTAAAAATAACCAAAGTGGTCTGTCTAATTTAATATTGAATAATACTTCCAACAAAATTATGGCTAATGAGTATTCATGAAAATGCCTAAAAAATAATCATCAGAGTTGTTTACCGTTGAGTAAATTTTCAAAGCCAATGACTCCTTAATAAGCTAATTAAGATAATAGACGTAATTTTGCCCATGATTGAGAGGTTTTTGCGAATTATTCTTACGCGTAGAAAACAGTATGAACGCACACAATATATCACGTTTTTTTATGACATCAAGTGACGGAACGAACAAATCGTGCGCCTGGTGTTAAGCGACACGCCTGCCCAAAGCAGTTGTAGTGTCACTTATAGCTTTGAATGGGACACTGCGTCTGTCACCCTGAGACATAAGTTCATAAATCTCATCTGCCTGTAATTTCACCAGCACTCTTGCCCTACAAAACCGGAACGCAGTAATGCTTACATTACTGCTTGATGGCAAAAATTGGTAATGGCCTTCCCTAGACGACCTCTTTGACAAGGAGATAACCTTATTGTTCTTACTTTTTGGTTTGGATAAAGGTTAGTTATGTATGTAAAATTTCTAGCCAAATGTACAAAGTTTGATATGAACAGCAAACGTAAGCCGAGCGACATGTGAAAAAATGTACATTTGAATTATAGAATAAAAATGTTTGGATTTCAATAAAAACGAATCTCTGTTGCTATCTTAGGCCAGTTGTTTCATCACTTGTATGAAACATAGGCATTTATTGTATTTTCTGATACCATGGAAAACTAATTAGGTCAGCTACCTACAACAAAATCAACACGAGCAAAGGTTGATCGACGAGGTCCAAAATATAAAATTACACATCACAAAATTAACTAACGGATAACTCGCGTATTTAAGTCGAATTTATGCTCGACATGTTTCGAACCAGTTCGTGGTCCTTAATCTTATGATTAAGGTAACGGCACCGCGGCGGTGACTCAACGGAAACTGCGCTCCAAAGCCCTGGCAGCCCGATCATTCAGTACGGCGGCGGGAGCAGGCGGCGTCGGCGAATAACTACCCTCATTTGCTTTATTTTTATTAAAGTCATACACAGGATTGCACACTACACCGACAATGCCACTTTCTGAAGTCTCATCCACACTAACCACTGACGTAATACCTAACACTGTTTCCCAGCCGGGGGGTACCGACCATCCACTATCACGATTTAAATTCGAATGACGACCAATTTCTATATCTTCACGTACTTTCCGGGAAATGAAATGCTTGTCTCTCGCCAGTACGGACACTTTATCAAAACGAATATAGTGGGTC
The DNA here is from genome assembly GCF_003589595.1 of Hyposmocoma kahamanoa. NCBI lineage: Eukaryota > Metazoa > Arthropoda > Insecta > Lepidoptera > Cosmopterigidae > Hyposmocoma > Hyposmocoma kahamanoa. The sequence continues at coordinate 12,569,798 of NW_020653726.1, forward strand.
AAATCCAAATCAATTAAGTATTCCGTCACTGCAGAGCCCCGATTGTCCCGTCATACTATGTATGTGTACCGTCTTTCTTGTAGATATGTTGCGGCCGCTATCTCCTATATAATTCTCCATGGGAACAGGGAATCTTATATACGTCGGGAACATTCAATGACTCCTTATCCTCCAGTGAACGCATCAACAGTCTCACAGCCTCTCCACTACCTAGGACGAGCAGATGCGCTCACGACACGATTTCTCATATTATTAAAAGGGATGGACGTAGATGATAGAATAAAATACATTGATTTAAAGAGACATATTTATTGTTCGGTCTCCAGAATATGAGTGACAAAATAAACGATTTAAAATAAAACATAAATTTAATTGCTAACCAAGCAATACGCATCACATCTTACAGTCAGACTATAAATATAGTCTGTCTATACTACATTATAGGGGTTCCAAAGAAACAAAATGTGTTGAGATTACTTGTTAAAACACATTTTTTTTGAACTTATTTACAACAAAATTACAATAATTACTTAACAATTCAACAAAAATATAGGTACTTATTAATTTACAAACAATTTAGAATCATTCTTATTTATGTATTATTAATTTAGTTTACATCAATTTACAAACAATTTAGTATTATCTTTATGTGTTATATATTCTTTGCCATCTTTCAAAAATTTTACATTTAGTGACAAATCTTCAATAACAATATATGGACCTAAATAAATATTATCTAACTTACTTCCTACTTGGCTTTTCAACAAAATTAAATCATCTTTCTTATATTTTACAGAATTTACATATTTATCATAATTTATCTTTCTTAAATACTTAAATAAAAAATAAATTATCTTTCCCTTTTAATATATTTAATAAATTTAATAAATTTGCATCGTGTATATAACCAGAAATAGAGACGAAATAAGATCCAAATATTCCTGGTAACACATTAGCGATACAGCTCTTATAAATATCAACTCTCGTTTGTACTGAAATATAGATAGGCCAACTACCTGACCTGTGCTTACGTGTTCGTATATTCTAAAAAATATTCTGTATTTATTGTAATAAAGATAATATCTCTAACAATGCCGTGCTGTTCTATTCGGTGGTGTGGGAAAAACAGCAAATCATCTAATTACAATACAAACGGAATCACATTTCATCGGTATTTAAATATTAAATATGTAATTTTGCAATTATCGTGCATTATAGCAAAGCTCAAGTTAACTGGCCCATTTGAAGTAAAACAGTTAACGACACCCGTCAATTGTTTCTAATTCGGGCTAGCCAATCGGAGCGCAGTTGTCAGAGTAATGATATGGCAGAATAGTTATCAAACAAATTAAATGACATTTCATCTCTATTTCTGGTTACATACGCGATGGTTCTTTGTAACCTGTACCTTAAATGTATACCATAAGCATCAAGATTATATAAATTTTCTACATCAGAACACAACAAATTGTTTGACAAATTACAAAATTTTCCAAACACCACTTCGTATGGAGTGTATTGTGTCTCAGTATGTACGGTCGTATTGTACGAAAAACACCAAAATGGTAGCTAAGTGCTCCAATCAGTCAAATTATTACTACACACGCTCCTAAACCTTTATGTGTATTCTCTAACGAACCTATACTTGTTTCATGGTAATACGTGGTCGAGTGAAGTTTATATATTTTTAACAATTCACATACTTCAGCCAGAACTGCTGACATGAACTCTGTGCCTTGTTCCGTAATTATCTCTTTTAGGATACCATATCACAATATAAAATTATTTACAAATGAACTAGGAACTGAAACCGTGTCCTCCTTTTCTAGCGTATATGCTTCTACATATTTTCACAAATCAACAAATCACACTGTATACACAAAGTTAAAATATATTTATTATTATAATTATCAATATCTAAAGATAATAATAAATAATAAATAAATAATAACGCACACACTCAACATCCCATCCCAAAGATCCCATAAAATCTAAACTAACTCTTTCAAATGCTTTACTAGAAGTAGTTGTAATAACCATTTGTTCCCTAGTATGACTATTCGAGTGTTTCTGAATATGACGACTCTTACATTTTCTTACGAATTCTGTGACGTCATTAGTAATTCCTGGCCAGTAGTAATATTTCTTAATATTATTGAGCATCCTATTTGCCCCCGCGTGGCCACTGGTGAGTAACAGATGAAAGTCATTCAATATTACAATTTTAGTATCTTTTTCAGCTACTTACTACATCATTCAATACAATACCTTAGGAAAATCACTTAGCTTATTAATTTCCTTGAATAATATATTTATAAACTCGTTGTCACCCTTTCTTTTTATAATAACGAGTTCGTTTAATTTTATTTCTTTACAAAAATCTTGTAATTCTCTTGCTAACACACTTACGATAGACAACGATCGAGATATTGCATAAATAACCGATTTATCGGGTACAAAAATATAAGAACCATTTTTAGTATACAAGTTCTGTAAATTCTCTGTCTGCTTCATTGCTGTCTTATTTGCGCTTAATATTAATTCTACGCTGTCAGTCGGTCGTTTGAGAATTTCCACTACTTTAGGTTGATCAGGCCTAGAAGCGGTGGGATTCTCACGTGTCGTTCTTTTTAGGTCTTTGTCAGCAGAAATTAGGCAAGTATCGTCGGCGAATTGATAGATACTACATTTTTAACACAATTGTTCATGTCATTGCCGTATGATAGATAATGCAAAGGCCCCAACACAGAGCCCTGCGCCGTACCCTCAGTTACCTTAACCTCATCACTAAGAGCACCTCCTATTTTTACGTAATAAGACCTATTTTGCAAATAATTTTTACACCACAATAGGGGCAACCCTCCTATTCCCGTATCGTTTAATTTCCTCACTAAAACATCGTGTCGCAAAGTGTCAAAAGCCTTACTGTAGTCGATCAACACGATGAGGACGTGTTTTTTACCATCAAGATGTGTATTAACTTCATCTGTAAATCTAGATAATAATAATGTTGTGCTTTTTTGGCTTGGAAGCCAAATTGATTTTGAGACAGAACATTATGTTGTCGGTAAAAGTTAAATATTTGGTTACTAATGTATTTTTCAATTATTTTATCTACTATTGGGAGCATAGTAATTGGCCTATAATTCGAGCAGTTTTTAGAGCCGCCGCCTTTGAATATCGGTCGTACTAGCCCTGTTTTAAGTTGGTTAGGACATCTACCAGTGTGCAAGCTTCTATCTATGAGGTGGGCTATTACTTCAGAAATCTTCTCCGCAATAAGCTTTATATCAATAGCTCGGATGCCATCAATACCTGGAGCTTTATTGTTATTAACATTTCTAATAATTTTGTATATTTGTGCGGCAGTAGGATTCCTACAGAGCATTGATCTGTCTATAGGTTTTCTGTATATATCTTCATTAAGCAAGTTTACATTACAATTATATATAATATTTCGTACATTATTCTTAAAGTTCAATGCAAATTGATTGGCAATAGTTTTTTCGTCTATATTTTGAAAAGTTTTCAGTATTATGTCATTAATTGACGTAGAAAGTTCACCTGAAATTTGATTTAATATTTGCCACAACCTTTTTATGTCGCCCTTATTACTATTTATATTACTCTTAAAATAATTATTTCTTTTCTGTTCTACTATTGTATTTGTTTTATTTCTTTGTTTATTATACTCTAATCTTTTTACCATATTCTTTGTATCGTTTAGCCATTCTTCATACAATAAATCTCTCTTCTTACATTCCCTAGCTACTCTACCAAAGACCCAGGGTTGTTTATTGCGTTTTGATGTAGATACTCTTTGCATATACGTAGCTTTTTTATAACAGACAGACAGGTTAGTAGTTATTAAATTATATATATCATCAGGGCAATTCAATTTATTATGACCCTGCCACTCTATACTCTGAAGTTCATGTTTCATCATTTTAGAGTTAATTTTAGGTGTGAAAATTGGAGCAACCTGTACTTGGGGTACGCCTATCATCGCTACAGCAGTCATACGGTGGTCGGCCAGTTTAGTGCAGAGCGCACCGCAGCGCACATCTTTTTTCTCTCATCTTTTAATCGGGACCTTACAAATATGTGATCAATACAGGATTTTGTAATTTGGTTGTTTCTGCATTCTATCCTAGTAAAATTTGTTATCCCGTTTACAAGACCGTGTCCGCACATTGTGTCCATGTATGCCTTCATTACAAACTCGCTCCCTTTGAGGTTTATGTTCATATCACCTATTACAATTAAGTCACACCCCCTTGAAAAAGATAGTGTACGTTCCAATTCTTTCAAAAATGAGTGTTTATTACTACTTGGCGGCCTATAAATTGCACACAACGCTAATTTATATTGTGAATAAGTTTCTAGATGACCTATTAGGCATTCGAAATGAAAAGTTGATATAGTTAATCGTTTAAAATTGTGTTTTTTATGAACATATACTATAATGCCACCGCCTTTTCTATTTTTTCTGAGTTCAGTGTGCATTACATAACCCTGTAAGTTAAACAAATGACCTATAGTATGAGATACATTGGCTTCTGATATTATAATTATATCTAATACTGTCATGCAAGAGTAAAGTATATGCTCTAATTTACCGAAATATTTTGGAAATGAATTTATATTAATATGTATACAAGTTATATTCTTGATAGATTTATGTCGCGGCAAGTGTTTTAAAAAGTTGTTAATATCAGTACAATTTTGTAATTCAGAGATATTAGTCAAAAGATCGTCCATCTAAATGAAAACAAATTATAGAATAAAAAAAATGTAGAAAACTTTATGACTATTAGTTACTGAGTGATATAATGTCGTCATCGCTCTTAATCCAATAGATTTTCGATTTTTCATCTTTCCTAGCCAGTACCTTTCCGAACTTGCACCATACAAATTTGAACTTCTGTGTCTCCCTAAGATCAATCTTGGCTTTCGATAGGAGGTATTTAGTACGACCAGTAAGTGCTTCCCTTACTATGATTTTCTCAGAAGCAGCTTCTCCTGTTACAATCGGTAGTACACTAGAGCATTTTATCTCTGCTCGACGTCCAGCATCAATCCAAAGTGGCTTTAAGTGTTCATTATTTAGCTGTACAAGAATAGTAGCCGCCTTTCCCTTGCGGGTAGGTACGCGGCGAGCTGAGCGTACTTGGATATCTCCTACCTGCAATACTGACCCCACTTTATGGACAATCTTCGTTATGTCTTCATTTTCCTGATATGGGATACCGACTATCTCGATATGATCCATTAGTGCCGCCTGGTCCAGTGACTCCAGGCGCTGCTCGAGTGCTGCAAGTTTCAACTCCAGGTGAGTATTTTAGTTTTTCAGTGCCGTTTGTTTTCTTTCAAGTTCGGTTAGTCTTTTTGTGCTATTTTTCATCGTTTCCTCGTATTCATCAATTTTATCACTAGCATGTTCTACCGACTTCATGACCGCTGCGAGCTCATGCATAACGATTTTGTTTACCTCCTTTGTGATGTTAGCAAGGAGCTTCGTCATGTCGATGTCAGGTTTTCCAGTTCTCTCCTCCGGGGCGTCCTCATCGTCGTTTTCATCAATCGTCAGGAACGAGGTCCTCCTAGTGGAAGACATCTGGCATCTATTACACACCCACTCGAGGGACTCTGCTGCCCGTAGAGCGGTGCGTTGTTTATTGCTGCACTCAACTCTTTCGTGCACCACTCTCTCACACTGACAGCATGTAATTGCTGGCGATTTTTGGTAATATTTTTATTACAAACATTGCACGTAATCATGGTGCGGGTAGATATAAATTTTCACTCTCAGTACAATACACACGTATTCTCACAATAACGTTCGAGCGCGGAATGATGAGGTGTAACGATGAATGAACCGAATTTGTTTGCATTTCCTAATTGGTTCGACCTCCTCCTGTGGGTTTAGGTTAGGTTAGTATATGACTGTAGACTTCTTCCAAACGCTCCAATAAAACACCGTATTAACCAAACTGATTTATTAAATTACCTATTCCTCCAACAATTTATATTAGAACTTTAAAATATATTCAACAAAATTTGTAACCCCAAAATACCGTTATAATTCCTGACCAATTTAACTTGAACATTTGTTGAAATACATAAATTTTTCATTCACCTAAAGAAAAAATAATGTAAACATTGACTTACCTCCTAAATCCCTTCTTTTTCAATTCCAGCAATTTTTTCGCAAGTAGGGAATTTTAAAAGCAATGTCATTGGCTAGTCGAACCGGTAGATAAAGTGTACGGACCAATCACAATCAACTCCGACGCGCCATCTACACAATAACATTCCGGAAACCTAATAATATCAATTAACAAACTTTTAAATAAATACATGGAATAAGCTTACTCACCCTTATAATATTTAAATAAATAATTAATGAAAATAATTTTTCTATTTTACGATTATATATTTCTTGCATGACAAAGCTGCCAGAACCGAATTTGTTTGCATTTGCTAGTTGGTTCGCCTCCTCCTGTGGGTTTAGGTTAGGTTAGTATATGACAAAGCTGCCAGAATCGAATTTGTTTGCATTTGCTAATTGGTTCGACCTCCTCTTGTGGTTTTAGGTTAGGTTAGTGAATGAAAAAGCTGCCAAAATCGAATTTATTTGCATTTGCTAGTTAGTGCGACCTCCTCCTGTGGGTTTAGATTAGGTTAGTATATGACAAAGCTGCCAGAATCGAATTTGTTTGCATTTGCTAGTTGGTTCGACCTCTTCCTGTGGGTTTAGGTTAGGTTAGTATATGAAAAAGCTGCCAGAATCGAATTTGTTTGCATTTGTTAGTTGGTGCGACCTCCTCCTGTAGGTTTAGATTAGGTTAGTATATGACAAAGCTGCCAGAATCGAATTTGTTTGCATTTGCTAGTTAGTTCGACCTCCTCCTGTGGGTTTAGGTTATGTTAGTATACGCAATTAAATACTATACTTAAAGTTTTAATAAACATATTTTATAATACTAAAAGCACTTAAAGCTATACAAAAACAATTATATTTTGCGATTGTACATTTAATGGAATCAAAAAATTCTTATCAACATAGTACAGGGCGCTTCAACTATTCGTAAAACGAAATATTGTTTTGTATTATTTAATACATTATACTGGTAGTACTTATACCATTTGTTCATTATGTCCCTTAATCATTATATCTAATATTTGTTACACTGAAGGTTCATTATACACATTGAAATTATGCCTTTTCTTGTTTTACCTTTTGTTGATTATATACAGTGAGTGATTATACCCTTAGAAATTATATCCAATGTTATTATACCAAGTGAAAGTAGAGTATTTGTTGTTATATCTTCCATTACTCACCCATCGAGAACACCTAGGCTAAAACCACTTTAGAAAAGTTAATTTCCCAAATTGGTTCCCAGAAAGGTGTTCTGGGTAAAGCCAAAACCACGTCAGAAAAGTACATTTCCAAAATTGGTTCTACCGGTAATGAAACCCGGGACCTTCTCATCCACGCAATATTATTTGCATGTATGATCTACAAATTGCTTAAACACGACCACTCATCCATAAAATAGATGCAGCAAGAGGTCCAGCTGCGCCGGGCGCACTTTATAATATGTATTACAATATAGAACATACTATCTACTAAATAAACTATATATTTGACATTTTGCTTGGCTTTCAAAGAAATATCGATTTTGTGTAGTATATTATATACTACATTACATCTATTACGCAATCTACCTTTCAAAGAAATATACCTTGTTGTTGAGAAGCCAAGTTACATTTTGTATTGTCAGAGGAGACACAAGTGGGCGGAGTCGTGCAGCACGGCGCCACGCGGCTTTACCCATTTGTTTTTTTTTGTTTGAAGAAATGTATAATTTAAATAAAAATACGTTCTATAGTATATTGCATTTTATAAGTGTGCGCCCGCCGCAGCTCTCTGCAGCCCGCCGCAGCCCTCTGCAGCCCGCCGCAGCTCTCCGCAGCCCGCCGCAGCTGCAGCTCTCTGCAGCCCACTGCCGCTAGATGCAGCTTCGTTTTCATGTGTTTGTTTAATGAAATGTTGCCTTATTTTGTTGAGGATAAAGTTTATGTTGTATTGCTCGCTTTAATGCTGCGCCGCGCTGCATCGCGTAGTGTCTCCTTAATATGAATCAACCCTTAGAGTTCGTCGGTATTCGGCACAACGCAGCTGATGCTGCGTTGTGCCGTCCCGGAACATAACTGATATCGAAATCATACTCTTCCAAATAGAGTCTAAACTTAAACGGCACGATGGATCGGTCATATTAAATAAATAAATAAAAGGCCTGTGGTCTGTTTTAATTTGAAACTTTTTCCCATACAAATAGGGCCTAAAATGACGCAATGCCCACACAATAGCCAGTAGTTCGAGTTCGATGACTGGGTATCGTGTTTTAGCTGATTTTAGATTACTGCTTGCGTACGCGACTACCTTGCCATTACTATTAGACAAAACGACGCCTAGACCTAGTTTTGATGCGTCTGTTTGTAAAACAAACGTACTTATTACCTTCTGAGAAATCTGGACAATATAAGATGGTAGGACTAAGTAGGATTTCTTTAAGTTTTTGGAAAGCCTATTCACATTCACTTGACCAGTTAAAAACGACATTTTTCTTACATAATGCATTAAATGGATGTGCTATTTCTGCGAAATTAGGTATAAATCTCCTGTAATAGTTAGCAAACGCTACAAATCGTGTAATATCATTTACACATGTTGGAACAGGATATTTCTGTAAAACATCTATTTTCGATGGGTCGGGAAAAATTCCATCTGAAGTTATTTTGTGCCCTAAATAAATAATTTCCTTTTGCAAAAATTCACACTTTATAATGGATTTATGTTCAAGTTGATTTGTCTAAATCTTTCCAGTACTTTAATCAAATTTATGTTATGTGTTTCAAGACTGTTACCTATAAAGGAGACATGCCTGATAGTTCAAACCCGTCATGGCTATAGTCATCAATCGTGTGAAAGAACTAGGAGATGTTTTTAATCCCATATCTCTTCATTTGATATTGTTTATCGGTTGTACAAGCAGTATATTACCTGCTTTTCTAAACCCAAGGAGCACACTTTATAAGCCTTAAATCTGTTATATCTATAAACAGTCTTTATATGGTATAGATTTAGATAATAGTTCTCTATAAATGGTTTTAGAAAAAAGAAATGGTTCTTATAGACTTATTTCACTCAAGTCAAAATTTTAACACCTTCTTAATACCAAACAACTTAAGTGTAATCTCTCTTAAGATTTACTCTTATAGTCCTTATTTTTAAATTCATCTCTTCCTTATCTTAAGTTCATCTGTAGAACAACTGATTATTTTTAGTAAAATTGTTCTATACACATACAGTAAAGCCAATTAAGACTCTAAAAACTAGTGTTCTTAAGTTTATTCTAGATATATATATCATCATATCTAGAATAAATCATTACAATACATCATTCAAATATATCATATATTTAATTTATAGACATTCTGTAGTGTTTGTACCTATTGACAAACGCGTTATAGTGCGTCTTCAGAAGATTTTATTTAAAAAAATACTACAATTAGGGTTTTTACTCTATTGGACGTTGTAAGAGTTCATGCAAAATGGATAAAGTAAAGAATATAAAAAGATCTGGTGGAGGTGGTAAACCTTGGCTATTAAGTCACATGAGTACAATCAGCGTTGCCAATGCCAATTGTTCAAAATCCTCAAAAATCACTTTATAATAATAATAATAATAACGTACCCACTCAACATAGCCCCGCACTGGGGAAACCCTGTGTCGCGGGTGCCATGGACACATACGTAGACAACCACAAATTACATCCAAACTCACGAGAGAAATAAATGTAGGCCATACAAATATTTCTTCTGACCCGGGAATTGAACCTGGGACCTCTGCATGGCAGTCCGGCATGGTAACCGTTCGGCCACGGAGGCAGTTATATTAATTATAATATTAATTAGATTCAACATTAATCTGTAATCAGTCTGAACAAAAAATCATTTTTCTTTGCTTTACAAAATTAAGTAAATTGGTTATTTGTTGTGCATTCGGTGACACTATGTTAACGTTAGAAATAATCAATGAGTTTCGACCTATATTTAATATTTAAAGTTGACGAGTGGTAAGTTGTGGTGTGGAAGTACTAACTGCTCGGCTTTGTTTATCAATAGCTGATTTCGTTTTGCTTCATACCAGGGACCGTCCGCGTCCTAAGCGGGAGAAAGAATCGCGAACTCAACATGCACCGACTGGTAATTTTACAATTCAGAACCAAGTGCTCTAATAATCATTCTATTTAAGCTGCTTGTTAATAATACGAGGGATGTGCGATGTTGAATAACACGTCGATATAGTCCATCACAGTGTTTCTAACAGTAACGATCAAACTAGCGATGCATCAGCAATTGATAGATTAAACAAAATGATAAAATGTTAGAATCCCCACATTTTCCTCACATAGCGCCAATCCACACAAAATCTCCAATCTAGTTGAAGCTCCCCATAATTTGGGGAATTCCCTACAAATTGGCAACGCATACAATAGTCGTAATTCGCTCTCGGGCCGGTCATGGGCGGCATTTGTTTGTTGACAAATAAATAACATTGTAAAGTAATTCCGTGTTGTGAAATGATAAAAACAATTGAAATGAGCGCGGCGCGTAAGCTACTGTACTTCAATGTTGTGTATGTGTATTGTGCCGTCTATTAATAGAATACAGTGAAATCATTGTATGAAATGTGGTTGGCGTGAAAAAATAACCTCAATTTTGTAATGAAAATTTTATTTTTTCGTCATAAGTTAGGTATGTCATTAAAATATTCCTTATATTTAAATGATAGGAAATTTATCCACCTTTCTAGTCATATTATAACACATTCCATATAACTGTATAATTATATGGAATGTGTTATAATATGACTAGAAAGGTGGATAACGTTTTTTTGCGACAAATTGGATTTTTTCCAATTATTTTTTTGACCTAGTGTTTTGAAAAGTTTTTTATTTTGTTTTTAGGTCAATGCATAAAACGCTCTCTTTTTCGTATAACCTTATAAAGGTTTTGTAATACTGTCAAAAGAAAAAATCGCTTAGAAACAACGCGTTTTGTAGACAATCTTAAAAATCTCATAGGAGGAATATTCTTCGACAAGTTTAACTACACTAAAGCAAGTAAAAATAATCTTTTCGTATTCTAAACTTTTTCTATAGATAAAGCTATAGACAAAATGCTCCCACTGTGTTTTGAAAAAAGCTTTAAATTGTTGTCGCCATTTTTATTTTTAAAGAATGACTATGAAGTAGCCGAGAAAAATTTATTTTCTTTTTAAAAAACAAATCTAAGTTGAAATTAGCTTGAAGAAGCCTAGAAATTCTTGGAAATGGTTTGTTTTGTGAGTTATTTTGTATATTTAAGCTTTCTTTAAATATTTAAAACCGAAAATCGATAACTGTATTTTTATTAAGTTTATATTTTATACATAAATATTTAAAATTTAAGGAGCGCATTACTTTTATGGCAGGTTTTACATCACTTTTCACAATATATTTAAAGCCGCACGTCAATTTGCACTTTCTAACCGATTAAACATTGCGCGAAAAAGTCAGAAATATTATATCTCATTTCGCCATGTCGCAATTTTGATAGTTTATATTTTGTAAGCCATTAAACTTGAAATCTATTAGTATTAAGAGAATGCGTCCTATGTTTGTAACGCTTTAGTATTTTGGTTTTAAAATAGCATTACTAAGAAAACTATCATACTATAATTTTTTTTAAACTGTCTACAAGACTAAATAAATACTGTTTACATTCTACAAATGGTCTTGTAGCATTCTAGAAGGGTTACTTGAGAAAAAAGATAAGAATCACTCTTAACACTACCTACAGATGGTTTCTGTAAGCACTCTTGTGATCTACTAATAAAGTTGTGCCCACTTTTACTTTGAATTATCTAGAAACCTTCTTCGAGATATCTTGAGGGAATTTGAACTCTTAAAATATTCAATCGAATTAATTTCTATTAGATATCCTATAGTATATATTTAGATATGGGTGTGCTGCTTGGGAAGATATCTGATAATAACCTTGAATAAATCTAATTTAGAAAAATATTCATTATTTGCCAAAGAATCTAAAATGTCAGTTATATTCGCTGAAGGGAATTTATCGTCCTAAGTTACGTTGTTTAAGTGACGATAATCCACAACTAATCTCAATTTTTTTTTCTCCTGATCTATCTGACTTTTTGGGAACTAACAAAACTGGCCTTGACCACTCTGATGTGGTTTCCTCAATAATATCATTCTTAAGCATATCGTCCACTTGTTTCTTGTTTCCTTCTTTCACTTCCTCTTTACTTTTATATGTACCTTTGAGTACTTTAGGTAGCCTATAGGGCTTGGTATACACTGGTGAAGTATTGTCTTTTAATTTTATGTAATGTTCATATATAAGTTATATAAGTTGGTAGTAGACAATGTATCGCCTGGTAAATGAAAAACGTCGGCGTATTTAGCGCACACGTTTTCAATACTTATCTGCTCCTCTTCGTTTAAATAAGAAGGCAAGTCTAGTAAATTAAAAAGTTGTTTGATTCTATCTGGCGTTATTATCTCATCATCAAATTGGTATACGTTATAATAGTTTAAACTGTAAATATCTGAATTCTTAATCTGACTGGTTTATCTGTCGTATTGAGCATACGAATTGGAATAAGTCTAAGACAACGCATTCACTTATTTGTGCCGTAGTCGTGTAGTCGTGTCGAATTACTTCACATCATGGAGGAATTATTATTTGATTTTCATCAAACTGAACAGTTGCGTAGTGGTCCTGGTTTTCCAATCTTGTTACTTAAGACTGCGTTATACTTTTGGAAAAAATAACTTGCTCCGATTGCTGTAACGACATTTCACTTTCATCTATAGCTAGCCTGATAGCTTCGGGAGGCGGCGTAACCTACCGTGAGGCTACAATGATGCTCAGCCTTGGGTCGGAGAGCCTATCTACGAATCGCTTGATCGCAGTTTTCTCGTTGAGACGACGCAATATTTCAAATTTAGCGCTTTCCTCATCGGACTGAGCTAAGGTCAAATTTACAAACAACTCCTCTAGCTCTGCCCCAAGTGCCTCTATAGATCTACATCCCTATTTTGCTCTAAAAATCTGTGTTTGTAAAGCTTCTGTTCATTTTTTAGGCAATAAAAACTTCCTAATATCCTGCACTAAATCTGTCACTGTAGAATACGTGCTTTTTAATATTAATTTAGCACTAGGTGATAGTCGAGTTTTCAATACAAATTCGATCAATTGAGTCTGTGTACTGTCAGTTATTAAAGAACTGTATAACAAAATGCTATCAATTAATGTCTTTATTTACCAGCTCCTGACCATTCATTACTGGCAACAGCAAAAAAAAGCTCCTTGTGAAAGAGGTCCGTCCAGGGTAGTACAGCCACCTCACCTATTTCTGCCGCCAAACAGAATATGAACATTACTGCGTTCCATTTTTGAAGGATAAGGGTGCTGGTGAAATTACAGGAACATGAGACTTGCCAATGTCACGGTGGCAGTGCCCCTCAGATTTTTGAGTTTGATTGTTTGCCACACACCTGTTAATAACAGTTGTAGTGCCACTCAGAGCTTTAAATCCCAAAGATCTGAAAGGCACCGCCACTACGCCCGTCACCCTGAGACTTGAGTTGAAAAGGCCCAAGTGCCTGTATTTCACCAGCACCCTTACCTTTCAAAACCGGAACGCAGTAATGCAATAAATTATTAATTGTAAATTTAAAATATAAAATTAAAAAATAAAATTTTAAATTAATAATAAAATTTAGGCGCTATTTATGAAAATTAATCTTCATGCGTGAACAGCCCCCTTAGAGGTGGATGATTTTCTTCAAAATTAAATGTAACTACTGTGGAAGCATCCTCTTTCCAACAAAAAAAGAATCATCAAAATCTGTTCACAAGCACCGGAGTTATCGCGTAACATACATACAAAAAAACATACAGTCGAATTGAAAACCACCTCCTTTTTTTGAAGTCGGTTAAAAAGTGAGGCACCAGACTCTCGACTTTCGTTTTGTCGTTCTCGGTTTCTCCTTTTTTTGAAATTAAAAAGTAAGTTCAGAGATCTTGATGAATAAAATTCGAAGGCTCGGAATTACGACACAGGGCTGAAGATCGACATATCATGGGAGAGAGAACTGTAACAGACACGTGACGATACCAGATGTTTTGTTGCCTAACAAGTGAATCAGACATGTGGAATTCTGTGAGCATTACTACTGTCGATAACAGCTTCATGTATCTGGTCTTTATGGAAGGTTAGCAGTGACACAACCTCTATTAGAAACTACATATAAACCAGGCTATCAGCGCAAAAGTAGTGTAATCCACATTTAATTTTTTTTTCTTCATTATTATATATATTATTTTGAATGATCCTAAAGTATATAATTATTTTATTATTAATATTTTTTCTTTTTTTATCATTTAAATTCATATTGTAGACAAAAAATTTTATGTGGGGTTCACCTAGTATTGGAACCTAGAAAAATGTCCATTTTGAAAAATTCATATTTTTTCAGAAAATAATAAATATATTTTCTATGTTTTTGTACATGTGACAATTGACACCTGTCAAAAGTTGAAGATACTGAAAGAAAACGATGGAGCCTATGATTATTTTTTTCGCTGTTGTCCAATCATTTTGAATCTCGTTTTGCTCTAACATGCTTTCAGCTACACAATTTTATTTTTAACCGACTTCAAAAAAAGGAAGTTCTCAATTCTACTGTATGTTTTTTGTATGTATGTTACGCGATAACTCTGGTATTTGTGAACCGATTTTGATGATACTTTTTTTGTTGGAAAGAGGGTACCTCTATGGTGGTCCCATTTAATTTTGAAGAAAATCATCCACCTCTAAGGGCGGCTGTTCACGAATGAAGAATCATTTTTATAAATAGCGCCTAAATTTTTTTTATAAGGAGCAATTATTTTTATGGTTGATTTTGCTATTCTCCAATTCAAGGCGTTTTTCTCCCTCAGTATACTACTTTGAGTAGTGAGAACCGATTTTTATTATCTCCTGTGTCAAGATCCTTATACTGGCGAACTAGGGGATGAATCCGGGTTTGCGCACTTTCAGGTAACCGATTTCAATAAAACTTGCAATTATATGTAATGAAGGTAATTCCACGTACTTTTGAGGTCGGTTTTTTTAATACTCTGAACTGAAATTATATAATTCACGCTAAATAAAACTTCATAAGATATATCTAAATATTCGAATTTTATTTTTCCAAATTTGAAAAAAAATCCAGTAAAATTTCCACTGGGTATTTGAAATTTTTCGTAAAATTACTCAACAGTAGTTCCACCACTTTTGCGCTGACAGCCTCATAAGAAGACTTTGGAAAAAGAACATCAAGTTGACAAATGAACAAATATATTGTACGCAACATTGCTTCAGACTAATTAACCACTAACCGAACCAAAATGGCAGAGAAATATACTATATAATTTCTTATGGAAAGAGCTTTGAAGATTTTATAAATAGTCGCGATATTCACCATTGTGGATTTTCTTTGAAATAGAGGTATCTGCTCCCGTTGCCTTAATTGCCGGAAGAGATTTATAATAAATGTTCCTTTGTTGACTGACACCGAAAAGGCTTTCTTTCGAATATTACCTTTGAAATATTACGCACACAGCTCGGCTTGCAATTTCGCTATGTTTATAGATACTTTAATAGTATTATAATCAAATGAATTAGATTAAATTAGGAATATAAATTAAAAAACCGGTACAGTTGCATCTAATAGGCAGCGATAAGCATTTTCAATCAGATGGATTGTTTCATTTTTTACCAGTTGCTAATTATACTCCATTAAGAAAGTATTATTACTATCTAGAAGTGTGAAAATTATTTACTGTTCAAGTGGAATAACTGCCAATATCTTTACATTCAGAGTTATGCTCTTTATCTTTCTACTGGTAGTTTTAGATAGATGGAAGATTACAAATAATAAGTATACACAGCGTCAATAAAGGTTGACTTCATCTGTTGTCAATTTTTATTAGAAATTTCTAAAAACTTTCAATTCCCTTTCCATCTCGGGAACAAAACCAAAATTTGCAATAAAGTATCTTGCAACTGTGATGTTTGAAAATACGACGACATCTTCTTCGCATAAATTTTTACAAAGCATCTCTCATGAAAAACGCGCTTGCGATGTGAATGCCACTATTTGAATACAACTCGTGACGCATAGGCAGGCGTGCAACGGGTTCATCACAGGGATGGTTTTAGGTATTTCTTAGTAATGTATTGAGAAATATATAACAATATAATTTTCCCACAAACGGCTTCGTCATGTAAGGCTGATTTCACAGCTGTGCGCACGATCCGTACCGACTGTCCGCAGGTGCAGAATCCGCAGTGCTCTGAATCAAGTATTTAATTTAATGCGGATATTCATATGCGGATATTAAGACAGTCGCCTACAATGAACGTACTGGTGGCTTGTGCGGAGTTCACGCGGAGCGTGTTCCATACGGAGCAACCCGCGTCGCTGTATAACGATGTTCTAACGCCATACTTGTTACTGCGCTCCGGGCGGCGCTCCGCGCGGTCGGTGTCCAGAATTAAGGTCCAAATTTTATTGTTTCTGATCCTTAAGTATTTCTGTGTATTAACCATATCACGAACACGTAATAACGTTAAAGACAGCATCAAAACAACCAAAAAAAACCTCTTTATTTATTTAGGAACTTTGATCAATTTTGAGGTCAGCCCATTTGAAATTACTACTCCCTAACCAAACATATATACAAAATCTTCGCGGCACTACTTGTAGGCTCCAACAAAACGGATTGAAACCACCCAATATTAAATGTACCAAAACCAACCCTAATAGGTAAAAAATTATCATTTCCGTCATTATTGCATTTCGAAGTAACATTAAAGCAATTTTGTTCTTTTTCCAAATAGTTTGCCATAAAATAAGCGTAGTAAAATAAACATTCGTTTAGCTTTCTATGACATTTAAAACTCAGCTAGCCTTCCATTTTCACAAAACCTAAGAAAATAGCTAACATTTCTTACAACTTTTTTTTTATTGTCGAAAACACAATAGAAAATGCATACTGTCTCTGTGGTTTAGCAGTTATAACTATGGACGCTTGATGAAGAGGTCCGGAGCTCTATTCCCAATAGGAAACGAATTTTTCTAAATTAGTTTTGGGCTGAGTATTTAGTTTAATTTCATAGCTCTTATAATCAAGGTAAAAGAAGTTCAATTACCTTTAAAACGTCAATAATAGGTACTGGTTACAAATTGCATAGCACCAACATAGTCAGGGAAATTACGGACTTGGGTATGACTCCATAGCGACAAACTGCTCTTTGACAAGCACATTGACCATGTCATCAACAAATCATCCTAGGCTCACAAAGCTCAGTATTGGCAAAAGGTTTAGGGCTCTTTATTACTTTATCGCACGTACTCATCTTGAAGCCATGCTACGAAACTCGGTTGAAGGCCATCCAGTAGATTTTTAAGTTTTCTGGACTACAAACTTGATTGTGATATCGTCTTCTTCTATCCATACTAGCTCCGCTCCTGTCTCGTATCATTGTCTGTTTTACAAAGCAGTCTCTACAATAACTACGCACTCAACGCAACTACATAGTTGCGAAAATGAATACACAAAACATCCGCCATCTTTCCGCTTAGCGTTTTTCTTTTCGCCTAGGAATCGAACTCACATCATCCATAGCATTTAGTATTATTTTTTATGATTATTTTGTATAATTTGTATGGAAGGTGTTCAAGTTTTTTTATGGATACCTACACCACACGCTTTCATATTCCTAAATTTAACACTTTTTTGTTACACCCTGTTTGTGCTACTGTTTATAAAAACTATTACTTTTATAATTATTAATACAAAGATCGATCACTTAGAAAATCTTCCTTCGATCCGGCCGGATCGAATCGACGACTACTAGCTGACTATACCAGACGCTATGTCAACTAAGCCACGGAACGAACCAGTGGACCTCACGAATTTTTCGAGCGAAGAACGAACAAGAAACTCTAGGAACTGCTCTTTTCAAATAAACTTAAATGTCATGGAATACACTTTAAATTATTTGATGTGGAATCTATACTCAAGTCGTCTTTCCATACGTCTTGGAACAACAATCAGTTAATTGCGTATGCTGAACTTAACTGCGGAAATATATCGCGAATCAAGTAACTTTAATTAGGATGCACCTCAAGGCTATTTCAAATAATCAAGAATGTCTGCCGGCGCGGTTTTCCATAGACATAAGAAAAAGTTTTCCCCACCAGCCTAATTTCTATAGAATTTTCTACAACACTATCATCACTCTTGTCATGCCAGGAGCGACAATATTGCAACATTAGGTGTTGCGTTCCATTTTCGTTCAGCTATTGTTTACCTTCAGTGACGTTCCATTTCAAATAAATAACTGTCAAAACGAGGTTAAATTAAATGCGCTGTTTGTAGTTTGCTTCGTGATGTCACCCCGACATATATAAGTACATCAATATGCGTTATTAACTATTTTTATTGTTATCCCGAATATTGCTCACAGAATTGACGATTCCATAAATCCATCAAAACCTTTCAAACGATTCTTTACTCGTAACAATTTCACGAAAATCTTAGAATTTCGGTAAATCGTGTTACTCTTTGGGGCTTATCCAAAAAACAAATATAGGTAGAAGTAAATATCCTAATTCCACCGTCTATACGATGGAAGTACAATAAACTCTGTTTTATTTTTGTTGAAAGTTAGATATGGCTTCCTAAAAGCGCTTTATACTGACAACAGTCAACCTTTATAACATTTTTAATTCTCGTTTTATTGTGGTATTTAATGACGTAGTTTTGCTTATTTGTCACTGCTTTAAAATCAAGTAACTTTCATAAAGCTAGAACAAAGTAGAACATGGCAACCTATTTAAATACCAATTACCATTATACGTCGTACATTTTACGTACATTATACGTAGTAACATTATACGTCTTTTGATGCTCTGTACAAATGTGACAACAGGCTAATCGAGTTTCGCTTCGGCACGCGTGTGAGGTAGACGTAGTATCTCTTCGGATATTGTTTACGTTGCGAGCGACGTATCGTGTGAGATTTGACAATAAACGAGAATAATACGGGTAGGCGCGGCCGGCGGCCGCCGCGTACGCCGTTCGGTGAGCAATAGCGATGTACGAGGGAAATGATGAGAACGACAAAACAGAGGGAACGTTTGGAAGGAGCCTTAATTATTCATCTGAGGATGTGAATAGAGACGACATGCAAATAGAAGAAGAGAAATGTACGAATAATATGAGGGCTACAAAAAGGGATAGGGAGGAAGAAACAGATAATGAATGGACAACCGTACAGAAAACTAAAAAAGAAAAAACCGAAACAATACAGGTGTACATATCAAATAAAGAGAAGCTACCAAAGCAATTTGCTTTAGCCAAAATATTTAAGGAATATAATATAAACCACATTTCGCGAGTAAAGTATTTATCTCCATACAGAGCTCGAATTGATTTTGAAAATGAAGAGGGTTTGGAGAAATTATACTCGTGCAAGTATTTTGATGAACAGGGGTTTAAATTACAAGACTCAATGAATGTCAACCTATCTTACGGTATCATTAAATCTGTAGATCTGGACCTTTCCGAAGAAGACATTTTAAAGGAAATACATTGCCCTAACTCAATAAAACTCATCTCTGTTCAACGTTTACAACGACGAGATAGGATTAAGGAAAGCGGCTGGATACCTAGTGAAACAGTCAGATTATGTTTCCAAGGATCATATTTACCACCTTATGTGTATGTCGCAAACTTAAAAATTCATGTCGATCGCTACGTTTTTCCTGTTTCACAATGCGCGCGTTGTTGGCGACTGGGCCACTCCACGAAAAGATGCCCCTATCAGAAAATTATTTGCCCTAAGTGTGGGAATAATCACGCCAATTGTGACACTAAGACATTTAAATGCGTAAACTGTGGTGGTAATCATATGGCGTTGGATAAAATATGTCCGGCATATGTAAAAGAAAAAACGATTCGCGAATTAATGTCTGATTACAACTGTACTTATAGAAAGGCTCTGCTGGCCTATGTACCACGTGAGGAGATAACAATTACAAAGAAAACTTATGAAACTTTATCTGCAAACGAAGACCAGAATAACACTGGAATAACA
Organism: Hyposmocoma kahamanoa; assembly: GCF_003589595.1. Taxonomy (NCBI): domain Eukaryota; kingdom Metazoa; phylum Arthropoda; class Insecta; order Lepidoptera; family Cosmopterigidae; genus Hyposmocoma; species Hyposmocoma kahamanoa. The sequence continues at coordinate 12,590,095 of NW_020653726.1, forward strand.
TACCCACAAAACACCTCTCAATCTAGATCCTATGCTGAGATAGTTACAACCACAGCTACTATCGAAAATCCATCTAACTGTTACAGAAAACCAACGCTTCGTACAAGCAAAAACGCGAATATACCGAAGAAGAAAAACCAGTCAAAACCGGAAAATGAATGGGATATGTGGTCACTCCCCGTGTATGGTTCGGCAGATGAACTGACTGACTGTGGAAAAAAGGAACCAAGGAAGCAGGAACAGCCAGAAAGAGGAGTGGAGTTCAATGAGCTTTTATCCAGAATTAGTGACATTATTTTTCTCAAAAAGTGTAACTTGCAGCTCAAAGTGAAACAAATTATTAGTGTGTTTGTAGAGTGGTTAATATTAGTAGTAGTAAACAATCTGTCAGACTGGCCAATGTTGAAGGGAATTGTGGAATCTATAACAGGCTTCAATGGATCGTAAAAAGGTAATTTCTATTGATTTAAATATCTGCCAGTGGAACTGTCGATGCATCAGACCTAAACTTATTGCATTTGAAAATATATTATTACAGGAAAAAATACATATTGCTGTCCTATGTGAAACGTGGTTGGAACCGAACTCGCACTTAAAATTAAGTAATTATAACATTTACCGTTCTGATAGAGATGATGGCTACGGGGGTATCGCAATTATAACACATATCAGTAAAAGCACACACAGCTCATGTAGAAGACCTGAATCCACAGATACAAGTTTTACATTTGAAGGTGTGCAACTGTGATGAAATTCAGAATATTATTGCCATTTATTGTCCTTCGTCGGCATCTGTCTCTCGACGTGATTGGGACCGGGTTTTGTCTATTTCCACTAGAAAGACACTGTTATTGGGAGATCTGAACTGTCACCACACTAATTGGTCGTATAAAAATGACGCTAGAGGTATACAAATACACGACTCTTTATCAGACTTAAATTTAGTAATGCTAAATGATGGAAGTCCCACTTTGGTGAAATTAATTAACGGCCAACTATGTAGTAGGCCAACAATCTGCACCAGATCTTTCAATAGCTTCATCTGATATTGCCTTAAAGTTCTTATGGAAACCTATGAAGGAGTCCTTGGGTAGCGATCATTTAATTATCAAAATTTCCACGTGTCTGTATTCTAACTCCAATTTAATATATAAAAGAAACTACAAACAAGCCGATTGGAGTGCCTATAAATCTTGCTTAAAAGAGATTTACTCAAAAATTAAACTTCCCAATGACCTACAAAAGGCATACGATACTTTTGTAGATTATATTACTTTAGCGGCTGACCTTCACATACCTTTTATCAAAATGAATCAAAACCCAACAGGAAAGTTTTCTCCTAAGCCATATTGGTCTGCAGACCTGTCAAGGTTGGTTGCGGAACGGAGACTAGCCTTATCTAAATTTAGACGGAACCCTACCCCACAAAATTTGGAAATATTGCAGACTAAAATAGATGAGACACAAAAAGCGATTAGACAGGCTAGTAGCAAAAGCTGGCAGACATTTTGTTCTTCTTTTGATGAGGTTACATCTGCCAGTGAAATGTGGAGGAAAATGCGATGGTTAAAAGGCTACAGAAATCTAAATAATTATATTGATACCAACAAAGCTACAGAACTCCTAACCAGTCTCACCCCCGACTTTGCTAGCCCGAAACAGCCCTTATTTTCATCTTGCAACAGGCAATTAGAAAGAGAATTCACCATGTCAGAGTTAATAGTATGTTTTCGAGTCAAGGATACCGCGCCCGGAATTGATAATATATCGTACTCCATGATTAATAATTTGCCAGATAATGCTAAATCTTTGTTGCTACATATTTACAATATATTTTATACGCACAGTTTTGTACCGCTACAATGGCGTGATATAAATGTTATACCAATACCCAAACCAGGTAGAGACCCAATATCTGTCTCAAGTTTAAGACCTATTTCCACGATGTCATGTATGTGTAAAATATTCCATAGTATGCTGAACAACAGACTAGAGTGGTATCTAGAATCAAAAAAATATTTCTCCGACAATACCACAGGGTTTAGAAAAGGTAGATCCAGTTTAGACAATTTAACTAATTTAATTACGACAATTCAGATTGGCTTTTCAAATAAGAACTCCAGTATTGCCGCCTTTTTGGATCTGGATAACGCATATAATAATGTTGATATAACATGTCTTTTGCATATCATTGATAGATGTGGAGTAGGTGCAAGGGTGTGTAAGTACTTGTGGACATTTCTCCATTCTCGACAACTTAAAATAAAAGTAGCTGATAAATATATTACACGCAATACCGGGCGAGGCCTAACGCAGGGAGACCCCTTATCCCCACTTTTATTTAACATGGCTACTATACACATTTGTAAGGATATAAATAACGTATACGTATCCCAATATGCCGACGACTTTGCCCTGTATTTGACTTACCAACACATTAGAGAAGGAAGTTTGGCTTTACAGTTGGCTCTAAATAAATTTTCAAAATTACTAAGCGTTATAGCACTGGATATATCGGCAAATAAAAGTAAGGTCTGTATATTTAGTAATAGTTTTAGAAGAGATTCAGCACATTTAGTAGTAAACGGGCGACAATTGGAAATGGTTGATAGTGTGAAGTATCTGAGTCTTTGGTTGGATCGGACTTTGAGATGGGGTAGGCACATAAGGGAAACTAAACAGAAAGTCGAAAAATTCACAAATATATTTAAAGTTTTAGCAGGCCCGGGCTGGGGAGTGCACCCGAAACACCTAAGACGCCTGTATATTGCCCTTGTCAGGAGTAGGTTAGATTATGCTAGTTTCCTCTACGATAGTGGCAGTAACCCTCAATTGATGCAACTTGACAGGATTCAGAACCAATACTTGCGAGTAATCGGAGGTTTCATTAAAAGTACACCAATACATGTTATGGAAAACGAGTTATGCCTGCCTCCACTAAATACTCGACGACTCTATTTGGGGGGAAAGTTCTGGTTGAAATGTAAGTCGCTCAAAAACAACTCGTCGATAAAACTAATAAGCCGCCTGACTGAACTCTGTCAATTTGCATACTGGAGAAGGAAAAGGAAGCCGCTTTTGGTGTCGGTGCATGCAACATTAAATGACCACCCCATACGACAAGGCAGTGTAATAGAGATGTTTTCTTTACCCACGTGGGTCAGCAATATAGATTTGACAGAATTATTAAGACCTTTTATTCCTACAATAAGCGGCGCGAAAAGAATACACAATGTATACACTTTAAAAATCATATATGAAAAATATATGTCAGAATGGTACTGTAAATTCTATACAATTTATACGGATGCTTCGAAAAACGACTATGGGATGGGTGTGGCCTTTTACGATCCACAGACTAAAGACCATATAAAACTCAAAATTACGACAAAAATGTCCATAATGAACGCTGAGCTTATAGCTATCCTTGAAGCCCTGTCTTATCTCAGTTCCGTGGAATTTAATAAATGTGTTATTTTGACGGACTCCAGAAGTTCCCTTCAACATTTAGCGCGATGTTCTAGGCCAAGCTTTCGTGGATGTCCTGTCGCATACGAGATCCTCAGTCTGATATGCCAATTACGCAGTGGTGCCAGGGAGATTGTGTTGCAATGGGTGCCCTCCCATATAGGAATAAACGGGAATGAGATTGCGGATAAGTGGGCCAAAGAAGCAACATGTGAGGGCGATACATACTCTTGTGTGCCGTATTTTAGGGATCTGATGTACTTAAATAAGGAACGTTGTTATAGCTCTTTGAAAGCCCACTTTGACGTAAGATCGTTAACCAAGGGAATATGGTATAAAACCATACAACCCAATCTCCCTGGCATACCATGGTTTGTCGATGCCAAAATGAGCAGGCGTGAAGTTGTCACGGCACTGAGGCTTCGCTCGGGACACGTACCTTTAAATAAGTTCAGGTATTTAATGAAAAAGGTGCCTTCACCGGACTGCGAGACGTGTGGAAAATTGGAAGACGTTTACCATGCAATAATGGAGTGTAGTAGTAGTGAAATTATTAGGCAACACATTCCAAATTTGAATTCATACTCGGTAGGCATGTGCAACAGCATTTTGGCCGCTCCTTTATGTAAGGAGGCCAGAATGCTGTTCAATATGATTAAAACCGCCATAACAAGAGTGTAAGGCCTAACGCCTTACACTCTTGTTTGTGGTGGTAGTGGAATTGCACCTATGAGGGTGACATATCTACACAGATAAAACCCTCATAAATAAATAAAGATTTAAAAAAAAAAAACAGGCTAATCGCATAAAGTGAAAGGCAGCCCGGTAGCATTGATATTCTAATTTTCCGCCCCCCAGCTGCCGTTTAAACTATTTTACTATCTGTCAAACAAAAATTTTGCTGCTACGCGTTCAATATAATAACGCTTTCAGAATGCTGTTGGGACTACCAAGATGGTACAGTATATCAAACATGTTCGCCGAGGCGCAATTAGACGGCTTCCAAGCGATAATGCGGAAAAAAATAGTATCGCTTATGACTCGTATCAGAAGTAGCCACAACAGCATCCTATATATGGTTGTAGGCAGATTTGATTGTCCAATTCTAAAATACTGAGTTGGGCAAATCAAATCTGTTTTTATATATATATATATATATATATATATAAAATAAATATTATTATTATGTTATGTTGTGTCGTTGTGTTCTGTATACTAACCTGTTCTAAGTAAATGTTGTTACTAACAAATTATATGGGTAATTTCTGCCTGAAATAAATAATTCTATTCTTAAACCACCACTTGTACTATTTAACAAATATTTTATAGTATTGCTGCGTGAACCATTGTTTCTGCGTATACTCATCATCTGTCTACATACTACTACACAGATAAAAACAAATAAGTTTCCTTTTCCGCCGTCATCGCTTTGCTGACATTAAATTTTTTTAAATTTAATATCAGATTTTAATCAATTTTAGTTGATTTACAAACCTAAAGTTACCTTCACGATGAGCACGACCAGCAGCTGAAACATGACCGGTCCTTTTTATTACACCCCGTATAAACTTCTCGACAGTAATAACAGGTTTATCAAATCAAATATTCATAAATGTTGTCTAAATGTAGTGTAACTTAATTAGTTTCTCGTCTATTACGCGTTCTCCAATTTCTGGGTGAATATTTCATGTTACGTAACTATTCGAAAACTTTGCGTTAAATGTACAAGTGGGATCCAACCCTAATTTCACATGGCGTAACGACGCTGTGTACAATTAGGGTTAGATCCGAGTTGTCAGCACACTTCAGCGTTGCGACCATATTTGACATGCGTTTTATAGAACGTCATCAGCACACTTGGTGCTAAACCGTTACGGCTCAACTCACACTGGCGCAGAGCCGAAACGTCGGGTCGCGTCCTGTTTTTCAACCACAACGCACGGCGACGACACTCGCTTTAGCGCGCCAGGATCGCAGTGTGGTCAGTCACTGCGCGCAAGTAACGCTCTTTGACTTTAACGCGCGTCATCACGCGTCGACGCGCGATTCCATATTTGCATAACACAAATTTGTACCTTAATTATGGGTAAATAGAGATGAATATTATTTTATTATTATATTATTAACTGCCGCCGTGGCCGAACTGTTACCATACCGCACTGCCACGCAGAGGTCCCCGGGTTCGATTCTCGGGCCGGGAGAAATATTTGTATGGCCTACATTTATTTCTCTCGTGAGTTTGGGTGTAATTTGTGGTTGTTTATGTGTTCGTCCATGGCACCCGCGACACAGGGTTTCCCTAGTGCGGGGCTATGTTGAGTGTGTGCGTTATTATTAATATGCTATAGACAAAAAACATGCTGTGAGTTAACACACTTTTGAATTAGACGCGAAGCTGATACGTGCTGAAAAGAAGGGCCAACCCTTAAAAAACTATATGAAAAAATTATGCGCTATTCAAAAGACAAACTTTTACTACCAGACGAAAGCAATAATCCACGGTCTTATCACCTTTTATTCTAACCGTAGTTTTATGGCGCAATAGATAACACAGTAATTACTTTTGCTTTTCCACTGTTACGTGGAACTGAGGTTGTAGTCTTTGTTTGTAAAGGTATAAGCACCTTTGCGATGCCCAATTTAAATTCTAGCACTTAAGACAATGCCTTGTGAGAGTGAGGTAAACTGTAGTCTTAGCGATTAGTTCCACTTTAAAAAATCTTACCAGAAATTTTACACGTCTTTCAAGTTACTAAAGCACTGTAGTAAAACATTATGACGCTTTTTGCACAACAGTGTTTAGGACATATAAAAATTAAACATGCAGTCTAAATTACGTTAGCAAAATGTCTCAAAAGCGCGGTCAGAAAAAATGTCTGTCTTTAATAAAAAAAAGATATTTCCTCTGTTGAAAAATCTCAAGCACACATAAGACTGCTATTAATGAATTGTTTTCGGTTATTCTGGGACTATATTCACCACCTAATATCCGTGGCAATTTTTATCATTTCAGTACTAATTTTTTTATCGTGCAATATTATTTAATATTCGAGTACTGTATCGTGAAATATTATTTGTCAATTTCATGATAATATACTTCAATATTGAAATAATAAAAATTGCCACGGATATTACGTAGTGGATACTAGTTCGAGTATGACAGTTTTAATTTACTCAAATTTCCTAAAATAAAAATTCATATTGTTAAAATAAAATAAAATAATTTTAAACCACATTTAGCGTAAATTGGAATGTTCTTTGGAAAATTAAAAATAAGGTATTTAATTAATAACTTTAGTAACAATAATGAAAAATAGAGTGTTTTACATTAGTATTAGACATAAATGGCTGATTACTTTACCATCTCAGTCAGTAGTGACCATGGGATCTGTAAAGGGCTCGCGATGTTGGTTTGTTTGAAAAAATTGTTTCATTTTTCATAGTAAACTCTATTTCAATTCTTTCAAAGATTTGATAGTAAACTCTACATACCATTTCTCGACGTGTGATATTAACCAAAGAAAGTAAATGTCATATCAATCACTTTTGTTCTATAAAATTGTAAATATTCTTTCCCTATACGAATCCTATGTTATTGATTAACCTGTCCACAATTGATATCTCCTATCTCCTTGTGACAATTGCAAACGTTTTGGAAAGATAGTACGAACATCCCTAAAACTTCATTGTGAAAGAAACTCAGTTGTTAGTTGTTGTTCGGAGTTTATTCAAAAAGAGAGATAATGTTTCTCTCTAGTCTTCTTTTTTTCGGATAGATAAAAACATTTCACAGTCACCAGAGATCTCACTTAGTTCTTTTTTAATTTTAAGGCTTGGAAAAATGCTTTGTATTCTTTAATTACAAACGAAACATTTTATATACAGCATCAAACCTCTTTGTTCGTAACAGTAGAGCTCCTTGTGTTCAAAGAGGTCAAAGAGTTCATCCTGAGAAGTACTACTGTCACCTTACCTATTTCTGCCGCCCAGCGGTAATGTGACTATGACTGAATGATGACTGATATTGAAGGCTAAGGAAGATGGGGCATTGCGTCGTCGCGCGCTGTTTCCACGCACCGTGTGGCATGTCGTTCTGATTTATAAGTAGTATAACTGCGACGACGAAACGCCGACGGAACGCCCGAGTGACATCTCCCTAAGGGTGCTTATGAAATTATAGACACATGGGTCTTGTCTACCTATATCTCAGGGTGACGGGCGCAATGACAATGCTCAAATTTTTGCGACTTAAAGCTCTGAGTGGCACCGCAACTGCTTTAGAATGGCGTGTCGCTTACCACCAGGCGCACCACTTAGTATCATTTAAAAAATCATTTATTTTGCGTTTTCATAAAGAAGTAAAAACCGCTAAAATATTATTGCAGTTTGCTATTAAAATTGTCCCGGGTTTATTACATACTCCATGACATTTTGCACAAAATGAGAAAATATATAAAGAAAAGATGTTGCCATAAAAACTTTTACGTTTATTATGTAAACAAAATACTCAAGTAACGGTATAGGATTACAGAAGAAAAACATTTTGTTTATGTAATATGTTTCTGCGGAGGCGGGAAAAGGCAAACTTTTCAATCTCGAGTAAAGTGTCGCGGAAAACAAAATTGTTATAGCTTACCTTTGTAATATCATTGTTACTTTCAAAAGCCATAGAAAAGACAAGAACGCATTACGTTCAAACTTAAACAATATCATTTAAGGACATTCTTACTCAAGGTAAGTATATCAACAAACGGTTTAACTTGGACAGTAAAAAAGGGATCAGATTACCATTTTATTTATTTTTATAGTTGGCATTTCTACGCGAGGCGTTCACGGTCGGATTGATTTGAATGTGAGTAAGTTGGCTCCATATCCGGGTTTCAATTTTGAAGTGGCTACATGCCTATGCACTCGTACACAAGAAAGAACAATATTTCTCTAATAATGTAGCCAAAAGCTTTTTATAATAATAATAAGTGCCAGCCAACCACATCCATTGCTTGGGCTCAAACTAGAAAATTCCCTGTACTATGAATACGAGGGGTGATTGCAAAGTAATCTAACTTAAGTAACCTTGTCTAGATGGAGCGAATTCGCCGCGAATTCATTCAATACATCGCGTCTACAAGCAAGTTTAACGTGGGAGTTTAACATTCCCGCGTAAATCGCATGCAATACGCCAGACGCGAGTAGAGATACTCCTTTGGTTACGTGATTACGTCCAGTTTACGCGCGAACTTCAGAGCGAGTGCACGTATCTAGGGAAATGGAGCGGCAAATTGTTATTACGGAAATGATTGTAGATAAAACAGAAAAAGACCGGCAACATGGGATGGGCAGTTCTTAAGAAATTCGTACTTTTGATATTTATGAAAATCATTAGGAAGAATTTGTATTTATTTTTTTTTTAAATTTCATAGTACCTACTTATGTAAATAAATAGTTTTTGATGATATTGTGGTCTCCAAAATAAATGACTTTTTAAAAAGACAAGGGTAGTCAGAACATTTGGTGGTGAGGGAATGCCGAATCAAAATAAACCAAGAAAAATAGCGATGTAAACTTACGTCTTTAAGCTTACTGCTACCAATACCTCATCCGGGTGTATAATTAATAAATAAAATCAAATGCTTAACTTCTTTTTATATGATGTGAGGGAATGACTGTCAAAAATGTAACTTTAATTTAGAACTTTTTACACAAACAAGTTTAAATTTCGTCATTTTGTAACGTTTACAGTACTGCTAACTTTCAAAAACACTGGTAAATACATTTACCGAAAATTTTAAATGCGTTCACAAATCGAGTGAATGTAAATGCGTGAGGGAATGCTTTTTTGGGTTGGGACATGAATAATATATAAAACTGCCTCCGTGGCCGAACGGTTACCATGCCGGACTGCCACGCAGAGGTCCCAGGTTCGATTCCCGGGCCGGGTGAAGTATTTGTATGGCCTACATTTATTTCTCTCGTGAGTTTGGGTGTAATTTGTGGTTGTCTATGTGTGTGTCCATGGCACTCGCGACACAGGGTTTCCCTAGTGCGGGGCTATGTTGATTGTGAGCGTTATTATTATTAACATATTTATTGTGTTCATTTCGTGTGCATTTTTAAATTTATTCATCGTGTTTTTACCACATGATAGCTTTAATTTCGCAGAAACATATTTTATTTGATCGAATGTTTAAAATATGAAGGTCATTTTTGTTAAGCGTGTTGATTTAAAGCACAAAACGTGTTTGATTATAGAACTTGGGATATTGTGAGGGAATGGTTTTGGGGACATATTTAGATTATTATTAATTCTAAGGCATTCTTGCCTCAATAAAAAAGGTAGAAAAAGAAGAAATATTTTGTTATTGAAATGTATTCGAGTATGAATTGCTTTAGCTATGTTATAAAATAGTGCTGGTTCAAATCATTTTTATTCCATTTGACGTCATTGCCTCTAGCAATAAAAGCAATTCACCGCCCAAAGATGATCCTGAAATTACAAAGTAATGTAATAACCTTCATATTTCCATTGTAATTAGATTGTAATTAGAATTCAGAAATCACAGCCTCCAAAATAGTTGTTTATTTTTAAAACATTGCTGGATTTATAGCATAAAACAAATATTTGGTTCAAGAATTTTTCACAAAACGTTAAATAAATTATTCTAAACATATTCTAAAAGAAAATTTACACCTTTGATGTAATAAAGCCTCACGTACTTATTCATAATGTCAAGGATGCTTTTGTCACTTGAAATCTTAGCTTGAAACTAAAAGTCATAAGAAATATTTTGTAGATTATGTGAAATTTTGTAACTGCTTAATTTTTAGGCAAGTTTTATAATTTCTGTGACAATTTTCATTAACCGACTAAAGAAAAGAGAAGGTTCTCAATTCGGCTGTGTTTTTTCTTTCTATTTTTGTGTGTATGTTATGCTATTACGGCATTTGTGAAACGATTTTGATGATTTTTTTTATTAGAAAGAAGGTACCTCAGTATTGGTCTCATTTACAACAACAAACTAGAGGATTAATCCGGTATCGCGCACTTTCCAGTAACCAGTTTCAATAAAACTTGGCAATTGTATTTAATTCCACGAACTTTAGAAATCGTTTTTTTATAAAAAAGTTATAATTATTTAAAAATTCTAGAATATTATCCCGAAATATTCTTTAATATATCACGATAATATACTCCATTTCACTCCAATACTTGTGTTACGGACACCGAGCCACACACGAGAGCACTCCGCGTCCCGCACCCCGAACGAGAGCACGTCACCGTCCCCCGCACCCGACACACCACGTGGAACGGAATCACCTCCCCCGCACCCCGCATACAACCCTGACCTGCCTGTTCTCTAGCATCGTTACCAGTTGAGAGACCAATAGTTCTACTTTAGTAGGAACATCGAGCTATAAACGTAGTCAGTAGTCAGTCAATTGAACAAACATTTTATTTCCGATCCTAATTCCAGAAGAGCAAGAACCTGAACAAATACAGTCTTTGATCCTACGAGAGCCGGATCATCGAAAAATTGCATAATAAAAATTGCCATCGAAATTAGGTACAAAAAATCAGGCTGAAAATTACCCGATTCATCTGTCTAAGCATAAAAAGTTATCGAATAATTTCGTTCGTAAATTGTTTAAAACTCTCTCCTGAATATTTGTCGGTTTGTTATAGATGTAGATTTGCTACAACAATAGTACGAATTACTGGTGTACTCCGTTCAATTACACACTTATCAAGTTTCTGAATTTCTGTAACCATCAACGTGGTGCCCTCTAGGGCCAAGAGAATAAGATACCACAATGAGGAAATGTAATTTGGGTTCAAATCTTCGCTGAAATTTCAAAGACTTCTTGAACATGTAGATTTCCTCCTCACACATTGAAATTAAATCAGCTTTGGCCGCGAACATTGGCGAAAAATTGAATCAATGCTGTGTGATTATTAGGAAATTTCATGAAAAGTCTTTCGAATAAGATTGAAATGGTCCTTATGTGTTTTATTGTTTTTATCTCTACATTAATATCTATATGGAAATATACCATCTAAGTTTGATGAATGCCTGTGATCATAGAAACGTAACACATAATACAACACAAGCACCTGGTACACTATTCTTAATTGCCTTAGACATTATGTTGATTTAAGACGAGTCACCACAAGAGAGGAGAAGTGGGAAAAACTGTTTTGCTAGATCAAATAGTTTGGGTATTGACTATTAAATAACTATATATTCCAAAAAATATACGATACACCTAAAGATGTTGTCTAAAGGATGTGCGTTATTCGTTACACTATAAGACCTACTTTATCCCATCATATAAAATCACGAAAACAGGCAAGAATAAAAATCTAAAACGAATTATTTAAGAATAAAATATCTAACTTTGTATACATAATTTTTATATGGAGATATTTCTTTTTATGTAAGTACTTACTACAGAAAACCTGCTAAATATTGGTTTTCAACTAAAGTTCTATAGTTATTAAATTCACATTTATTCCAAAATTTAGAAATTGTCCAGGGGTTTAACGACGCGCTGCGCTGCCCGCTGCTCGATGGCGGATTTGTGTCAAATTTTCTCCGCCTGTTCTTATTTCGTTTATAGTAATTTTCAGCAAGCAGGTTGCGGGACTCGGGGGGCAATCCCCACACGTCACCTCCTGAAATGTAGGCTCACGTTGAAATACGCCATCTTAAAGTAACTTTCAATGTTAAAAGTATAACAGTTAAGTAAGATATCAGTTAATATTTTTTATTTTTGATGTGATGTTGTCAAAAACTATTTCACCGTGTATAATCCTAATTAAAAGTCAGTCTAAATTTTTTTATTGTAATTACCATTTATGGTTTAAAATATTTATTTCTCAAAAGACTTTTCTTAAGTGCCTCCGTGGCCGAACGATTAACATGTTGGTCTGCCACGTGGAGGTCCCGGGTGCGATTCCCGGGCCTGGAGAAATTTGTTTGGGTGTTCTATGTGTGTGTCCATGGCACCCGTGACACAGGGTTTCCGTAGTGTTGGCCTATAAGTGTGTGCGTTATTTATTTATTTAAAGAATACAAATTCACTTAGGGAGAAATACAAGGTATCATGAAACTTCTAGAGAGTACGTGTTGAGAAAACATTCAAATAAAGGAATATATCAAATAAAATTTGGTGATCTAGTATAATAAGAAAAACCAAAGCCCTAATTAATAATCAAGTATTGTATATCAATTACCATGATGACAACTTTAATAGCAATTACATATAGAAAAAAAAAACATCAAAACTGAGAAATTCCACTTAACGTGGATTTTTAATTTCTTTTTGAATAATTGGAACGACTGTATACTCTTAATATCTTTCGGTAATTTGTTGTATATTTGAGCTCCTTCTTACATCCTGTTTTTCTTTCCAGAATTCGTCGGCAGTATTTACAAATATACATACATCTGATATACGTTCTTAATATAGTTTATGATCCTAGGATCTCATGATCAATGTTATAAAGCACATTGATATCGGCCGAGTGCTACGAAAAACGTTTTTATGTAGAAATAAATTTAAAAAACGTACCAAAATGCATCAGCTATGGCTTACGAAAGCACTGCGTTGGAAGATGTCATAATCACGGTAGTCTAAGATCGAGAAACAAAGGTAGAGTAAATTTTGTTCTGTATCATCAGTATTTGTTTTTTATTTATTTATTAATTCAGGTAACAAACAGTCATATACAAACAATACTTAAGAACAGTGTAGATAAATAGATCTATAGTACCATGTATCAAAACATATACATATAATATAAATTGTGTTAATATGTGACGGATAGAAAATAATATCTATATTAAAATACCCATGGTTACATGTATTGTATATTTATTTAATGTATATTTTGATAACAATCTATAACAACAAACGCAATTTTTTATAATTGGAAAATGTCTAAAGTATACGTGTGTTTATGTGTGTGTCTCTTTGTGTGTGTGGGTGTGCGCTCGCTCGCGTGTGTGTGTGTGTGTGTGCGCGCGTGTGTGTGCGTGTGTGTGTGAGTGTGTGCTCGGCTCCCGGTCGCGGGATCTAAGATAATGACTCAGGAAAAGCAGATGACGAGACGCATGTGTTCAGGGACTAAATATCTGTACACGCTACATTACACTGAAACGAACTGACGTGAAAATTTGATCAACATGAAAAACATTTGATCCATTTAAGCCTTTCAAGTAAACAATGATTGCAGCAACAAACACAATAATTTTAATTAATGAATTTACTACACATAAAACAATGAAACATTAAAAGTAATATACTATGTACGGACAACGGCACATCAGACTACAAATTTTTGTTCGAAAATCGCCTCCAGTGCAACGGAACAAGATCCGTCAATGTGTAGCTTGATGTGCTGGCGTGCGTACCTCTACACTCGAGGAATATCATAGCGTGTAATGGCAATATAATAATATAAATAAAAATTCACAATTAATCTTTTAGGCCTTGGGAGAGGTGAGAGTATATTTTAGATATACATATATCCAAAATAATAATATTTATCCACAAAAATAACATTTGATGCTACATTGCGTAAGTACAGTTTTTAGTAACAATTAAACGATTCCCTGACTCCTAAGCTAAGAAAATTTGTATCTTAGGAGTCAGTGATCCATCATAAACACAACAATTTTTAGGTACCTAATTATATATAACTATAGATAGATAAATGTTAACTTAACATTTTGTAAATATAAAAACTTGCAATGTGTCTGTGAACGAATAT
>NW_020653726.1:12604343-12654880 GCF_003589595.1 Hyposmocoma kahamanoa
GAGAGAGAGAGAGAGAGAGAGAGAGAGAAAGAGAGAGAGAGTGTGTGTGGGGGGAGAACTGGAAGGCATGTACCTCGGGATATATCTCTCTAATATATAAGATGAAATATTTAAAAATTATAACGAAACATACACACACATTTATAACAGTAGTATTTCACAAATAGAGCAACTAACAATACATAAGTAACTAACTATAAGATACAGCAAATCACTGTAATAAATTAATACTATTTTACACCAGAAGTCTGCTTTATTCCATTTGTGACTTCAAAAATAAACCCCTAACCGCGAAATCAAACACGAACTTAAATATAACATTTAGTGTAAGTTCCCATCAAGTGGACCATGGTTGTTTGTCAAATGATTTTGTAATTTGTACTTAATCATGTCATGCTCAATGCAATAAATTCTAACTTTAAAATAGTGAAGTTTACACGGAAAGTTTAGTCGAAGGCTTCCAGTTTCCTGTCTAACTCGCTAATTTACTACCTACATTAGAGCATAGAGTTCTGCACGCCATTCTTACCACTTAATTACTCATCTAAAAATATTCTGTAACTTTTTCATGAGACTATCTTTAGTACACGTTACAATAATATAAGCACTCCTCCGCGTGATTTTATTATCTTGTTTTTGTCACTTTCTTCTGAAGCTTATTTATAGTTTTACGGAAACAGGGGAGTTTAAATACAATTGAAAACTTTAATCAGGTCAAAATTAACTTGAAATATCGGCCTTATGTTGATACGGATAAAGTAAACTATTAACTTATTCATCAAGTACAGTTACGATCAAAGATCGACCGCAATCGACCTCATGTTGGGTGGGTTCAATCGCCTGTATTTTAACCGGGTTTTAACCCATTTTGACCAAAATCGTGGGTAGAAACGGCGAATACGGATATTTTGGTATAATTCCATACTTGTAAAAAATCTTTATTAGACGAAAAAGGGGCAACTCCACACAATCTGCCTTCCATTAACTAAAAAGTGATCAAATATCCGATTTAAAAAGCATAAGATTGTGCTCCAAATTCTCTACTTAAAAACAGTTACAATTACTTAACGTGTCCGACATGTCGGAACTGACTCTAATGATACATAGCTGAAATATCATTAAACAATTTCAATTCTAAAAATGAATCATGGTTTTTTTATGATACCCTAAAAAATAGCTTTGTCACATAGCCACGTTTTAATTCGCAGAATGTGGACTATCACTATTTAAGGATGCAATTACAAACTTCGTAAAAATAACCGTAAACGCCGTATCGTCTTGCACCACGATAATGCCAGTTCTCACACGGCGAGAGAGACAAATGAATTTTTGAAGGTGAACAACGTTGAACTTATGAGCCATCCTGCGTACAGTCCCGACCTGGCACCTTGTGACTTACTCATTTCCAAAAATTAAGAACCAGTTACGCGGTCAACAGTTTTCATCACCTGAAGAGACTGTCGAAGAGTATGAAAAATATGTTTCAGAGATTGTGACGGAGGAGTTGCATAGTTGTTTTCAAAACTGGTTCATTCGTATGAAAAAGTGCATTAACTCTAACGGAGAATATTTTGAGAAACAATAAATTCATTTCTGACCATTTACAGTGTTTTTTTTCTTATTGATTCCGGAAACTTCTAGTGCGCCACACGTAAATACACAAGCCTTGAATGAAATAAATAGTAGTAAAGGTGCGACATAGTAACTATTTCCAACGACAGTCGTTTATTTTAAAGTTTTATTTGTAACTAGAGACCAAACAAACAACTTTTTTTTAATGAAACGGAAGAACGTTTGAATGAATGTTTTCTTTGTTTAACGAGACATCAACGCGACGTGGTCCTTAAGAGCGTTACGCATAACGTGAACGTACATTTACATATGTATGTGTACCCACTGATAGCTCTAAGAAGTGCTTTTTTTAAACAGATATAAATGATGAGGCACTCCACGTGACTTAGGCTCAATTTACATTGCGGTGAAACGGAAGCGTGATTCGCTTCGCTGTGCGAGAAGGCGCGCTGTTGCGAGAATTCTCTCTACTGCGCCTTGAAGCCGTATTAGATGTTCAGTAATCAAAAAACTTTTACATAACAGTCACTTTCATACTCTGCAAGACTATGGAACGTGTACTAAACAACCTTCTCCTGCCATACCTTGAAGACAATAACCTCATCAGTGATCGCCAGTATGGATTCCGACGAGGGCGATTTACAGGAGATCTTCTTGTGTATACCTGTCACATATGGAGCGAGGCCATAGAAAAGCAAGGCCAAGCACTTGCAGCTTGTCTTTGGACATTTCTAAAGCCTTTGGTAGGGTCTGGCACGTAACCCTTTTAAGCAAGCTTCCATGTTATGGGCTTCTCACTGACCTTTGCAATTGGATCTCGGATTTCTTGAGTGAAGGTTCCATTCGAGTGGTCTTAGAAAAGTACTCTTCCGAACATATGGCGATAGAGTTCCTAGGGTTCCGTACTGTCTGCGACTCTCTTTCTGCTGCATATCAATGATATGTTAATTCCAGGTAACTTTGCGTATGTTGATGACAGCACAGTTGTAGATAGGTACTTGACCAATGCAAGGGTCAGTGGAGAGGAAATCCAGTCTTGTCAAGAGTCCATGGTTAGCCATTTAGATTTGACGCTCAAGGCAGTATCCGATTGGGGCGATGCCATTCTTGTCAAATTTAACGCTACATAAACGAAGGCGTGTCTATTCTCCACTAAACGGAGTCCCTTTGAGCTGACTCCGACTTTTCGTGACATATCCATACCCATAGCCAACCGTCTCCAGCTACTTGGAATGGACCTGTCGTCCAATCTGAATTTCGGCAGATACATTGAATCCATGGCCAAAAATGCAGCCAGAAAGCTTGGCATACTTTCCAGGATGAAGCGTTACTTCACACTGGGACAGTTGCTTCAGCTATATCAAGCACAAGTCTGGCCGTGTATGGAGTACTGTTGCCACCTTTTGGATGGCTCTGCTACATACCACCTGGCCACCTTGGATTCAATTGATAAGCGTGTCAAGAGGCTTATAGGTGACTCGAAATTAACAGAGGCGAAGTGCAAAGCCTTGAACACCGTCGTAAAGTTGCCTGCTTCGATAAGCAGTTTCTGTTTCATACGAGATACCGATGTATCTCGTATGAAACAGATATTTAACACGGCATCTTACATATACTTTACAAATGTTGCCTATTGATATAACCAAATAAAGAATTTTGAATGTTTAGTTCAATTTATTAATTGAACAGTGAAGCTGAAGAAGAAGAGAATAAAAAGAACGGAAAAAGGAAACAGATTCATAATTTATTGAAATCTTTGTGGTTAATATGTAACATTTTGCAAAAATCTATTCACATCATTTTTATGACGTTTTTTCATTCTTTGTCACCTACTTTTTAACCATTCTATGTTACTCCATGATACAATCATATTTTTGCGCCAAATAGATCAACTTTTTATCTGCATCCATATTTTTTCTGCCACAGTACGTACACAACCTAGTTCCTAAGCCCTTGACGTCGCACTGCGCTGGCCAACGCGACACTTCCCACCAATTCACCAAGCGTCACCGACGGCAACTGCGACGGAAACTGAGTTTTCGGGAATGAAACTGCTCCATAGTCGAACGGTTACCATACTGGTCTGCTACGCAGAGGGCCCGGAGGGAACCCCGGGCCGGGAGAAATATTCGTGTGGCCTATATTTATTGGGTGTACTCAAACTCTCGAGATAAAAACACACATACATAGACACCACAATGTACACTGTACATTGTCCCTATCTACTGACCTGAGAGATAGGGTTTTCCGAAGAGACTACAGGCTCAACGGCAAAACCAGGGTACAGCGGGCGTCCGGGTCAAGGCCTTCGCCAGTGATACGCCTTTGCGGGCGTCTCTGGTGGACCCGGACTTGGGTATGGACTCGCTGGGGTTTGTGGGTAACTGAAGAGACGGGCATGTTTATCTGCCCCGGTTGGGTCTGGCCGGGGCATCTGTCTCATGAGCAGCTAGCGCGACTGGTTTCTCTGGCACGAGCCCGGAGAGCTAGTAGAAGATAAGCTGTGCTGTAGTTGTGCAATGCGCAACGGGAAGTCAGCGTTCCTACAGCTCCGGTACCTATCTGGAAAGTAGGGAGAGTACTGTACGTGCACCCAGGGCGTCTCACCCAAGGCACGAGCCTCTCGAAGAACCGGATGAAGTCAAGTGACAGAGGTCTGTGACAACCCTGTACACTGGCTGATCTGGGGTCAGAACTTGATCTTAAAAGGTTCCTGTGCGCGCACAGGTTATAGTGCCTTTCTCGTATGCCCTCAGTGTCGATAGGGAGGGTCATTATATTCAAAACTAATGTAGAAAGTTATGGGGCTGTACATTGTGGTGGCTATGTGTGTGTGTCCATGTCACCCGCAATATTGGATATACCTAGAATGGGGCTATGAGTGTGTGCGTTATCGTTATTATTATTTTCGAGAATGTCCCGAATATGCGTGAGAATTCTCCGGAACACACGTGCTGCGCGTTTACTCTCGTATCTAGTTTGTACATTGCACAATTGAAATTGTTCATGATGTTCCATCCATTTCAAAGATATTATAATATGTTTTTATTTAATTTGTAGTAATTTATTATTCTTGCTATTATTGTTTATTGTTATTGTTTTATTACATAATTTAATTTTGTTTTGTTGTGCACGTAAACCCGTTATTGTATTTATTGTGTCCTGTATTTTGGTCTGTAAAATTCACACTTCGACGAACTTAAATAACTTATAAAAAATATCTCAAAAGATACTTTTTCGACTACCTACGAATTTTCACTACCTGTTCCATGCATTTTGATTACCAGGTGTCTCATTTTCTCGTTATTTAACTGTTTTATATTCATGACTAAACCAAAATTTTGAAGTTACGTAAGGTGTACTTTCAACGCAATGTAGAGTCGTAGCGTTGTGCGAAATTTCTCATTAGGTTCGTGAATTCCCTTTAAAGTGGTTCGAATTCTCCATCCTAATACGTATTACATGTACAGTAGAATTATTATTTTAAAAATGTGTTGTATATATTCTCTACAGCAGCGATGGACAGATTTGTTTGGAAAGTGTTATTTGCTTAAAAAATTTGCTTAGATATGTGGATGGTTCACATAATGATAATATTATGGAAAGTCGTGTACAATGAAGTAGTCTTATTTAACTTTAACGTACAACTATTTTCTTAATATCTCTCGACAATCATCGTATTTCGGATATCGTCGGATTTCCATCAGTTGCCCTGTGCACTTGGTGCAGACAGGACGATCTCCACCGTCTTGGAAGTATACATATACAGAAGCTACTACTTTTGATATTTTGTTAACTTGGTTTTTGTACATTGTTGCGACATTTAATTTGAAGTTTATCATGAGTTTTTCGGTGAAAGAAAACATCGTGATGAAACCTGCACGTTGAAGGTTCACAACCCTCGGAATACGTGTGAAGTCCCTAACCTGCATTGGGTCAGCGTGGGGGACTACGGCCTAAACCAGAGAACAAAAAAGTAACGAGAACGGACACTCTCCGCCCCTCCCTAGCTTTAGTTACCGCACCACACCCCGCACATTGCCGGCACATTGACTGAACGGCAAAAAGGCTGTCGGCGAGCCGTTTTCGCGCTAAGACGGCTTTGATATTTGAACATAGTTTTCATATTTATTCATTACGAAACTTGTACGTTAATATATTACATCATTTTACGTTACTATTTGTAATGGTTGTGAATTGTGCCGTGTACGGCTGTTTATCATCAAAACGGGATAAAGAGAGGAGTTTCTTTCAATTTCCCTAAAGATGAAAAAAACTAGTAAAATAAACTTGTCTGAGACTCATTCAGTCATGGTTTTCTTAATTTATTTAGTGCAGAGTAATACATAATACAGATTTATTATATCAATATAATGAGACGACATAACTTCGTGAGCTAGTAGACAATGGTTATCGAATTTGTATTGCCGATAAATATTACGTAGTGAATATAACTAATTATTAACTAGCTAATAATAAACTTGGACACGTAACTTATAACACGTTGGTTAACTTTTTTTCTGTTGGTCGACTGCCTCCGTGGCCGAACGGTTACCATGCCGGACTGCCACACAGAGGTCCCAGGTGCGATTCCCGGGCCTGGAGATATATTTATATGGCCCAAATTTATTTCTCTCGTGAGTTTGGGTGTAATTTGGTGTCTATGTGTGTGTCCACAGCACCCGCGACACAGGATTTCCCCAGTGCGGAGCTATATTGAGTGTGTGCGTTGGTTAACTTATTTAAAAATACCTGTCCAAAGTATATAAGTCCTTTCAGTAAATTTTTTAAATAAATCTTCAATATCGTTCTAGTTAGTAATTAACGAAAAATATTAATTATATTGATATAAATACCTAATGAACATGTATAATTATTAGGATTCTATTAATAAATTTATAGATAACAGATTCACGTTAGAATTTTCGCTGTCGTAACATAATAAATAGTATGAGATAGTGGCGGGTAACCCCGCCACTTCACGCACACATTTGCGCGTGTGCAGATAGCGCCTTGCTGTATGTACTAGTAGTAGGTAACTAACTTTCGACCGTTGTATGGAGTGTCCGGGGTGTGCCTAAACCCTCATCTGAAAGGAGACCCGTGCCCAGCAGTGAGATCTATAAACGGGTTGATGATTATGACGAAATGTTATTTAAAAATTGGATATGGTTTTATAGCTCTATATAATTCACATGGAAATTAAGACCAAATAACAATAAAGTATTAATAGATGGGTTATTCACTCAGGTTGGATTTGGTACATTTAATGTTGGGTGGTTTCAATTCGGAGCCAACTAGTAAAACTTTGTCAACCTGTTTGGATTCTACTAAGTGTTTTTTTGATATATTGTTTTTCTAATGGGGACTGTCAAGTTCAATAATGATCAAAACCCCTAATAAAGTAGGAGCTTCTTGTGAAAGAGTTCGTCCAGGGAAGTACTGCCACCTTATCAATTTTTACTGCGAAGCAGTAATGTGAACATTTCTGTGTTTCGTTTTGAAAGGTAACTGGTGAAATTACAAGCACATGGGACTTGTCACCTCATGACTCAGCGTGATAGGCGCAGTGGAAGTGTCCCTCAGTTCTTTACGATTTAACTCGTTTAAATGTTGTCTGGAAGACGTCTCGCTTTTAACAATAAGACCGCCTTTGCCCACATCAGTTGTTTATGTTCTATTATTGCTCTTGTGTGTGAGCAATAAAGTGTATATCTAGCTCTGAGTAGCACAGCAACTGTTATGGATAGGCGTGTCGCTTACCTTTAGGGGTACGACTAGCAGTTGGTCTCGTCACTTAGTATCACAAAAAAGTAAAGATTTATAAAAATTGGAACAATCATCATGAATTCGGAAATCCGAAGATTACCGAAAGAATCTATGAGAATGGTTATACTGTACATATTGAATGGTAACAAGTCTCCATAATAAACTTAATTAACCAAAAAGGTAATTATGTGGGCTTTTTCACTTAAATTCTATAAATGTACGAAGTACAAAAGCAGTCCTTAAAATGTATATTTCTTTATTCTCGCCTACGTCTCGGATTTCAATTACTTAACAAATTGAGGGCCAAGATGCAAGCCTTGAGAGACACCTGACTACCAACGCAATTTGCTTAACGCCAGACGTGACACTCTGTAGGGGGAAGATGACCTCACCTAATCTATTTAATGTCAATCACTATGATGGATTTCTACGTTAATAATAACGTAAAGGAACGAATATTGCACTTGGTTCCCAATGTCATATAGGACTAGCCGAATTGCCTGTGAATTTAATTTTAAACAATTGTACCCTATTTAGTAACAGTAGAGCTCCTTGTGAAAGAGTTATTTTTTATTTTCTATTTTTATTATTACAAAGACGGGACGTACAAGTCGTGGGCCTGGTGGTAAGTGACACGCCTGTCCCAAAATTTCGATATGCCTGTAATTTCACCAAAGAGTTTATCCAACAAAGTACTGGCACCTTACCTATTTCTACCGCCAAACATTAAAGTGAGCATTACTGCGTTTTGAACTGAGCTACCGGTTTTGAAGGTTTAAGGGTGCTGGTGAAATTACAGGCATATGGAACTTGTCAACTTATGTATGATGGGCGTAGTGGCAATGTTCCTCATATCTTTAAGATTTAAAGCTCTGTGTGGCACTGCAACTACCATACTGCAACTGTTCTCCTTTTGCTATCCTATCTGCTAATAGTGACGACATATCTGTTGTATCACGTTACAAACTTAACTATAATGTTGCCCATTAACCCTTCCCGGAACGTACTGTATTGACCTATATCAAATACCGCGCTTGAACTCGCGTTTTCTTTTTGAATTAAAATGTATAATAACAGACATAATATACATCATCATATGAGCTTATACAAATCCACTGATGACCATAACCCTCTTCCGGAGCACACTTACTCTCCCGGTCTTGTGCCGCTCGCATCCAACCGCCGCCGGCCACCTTCCGTCCAACTTGCTACAGGTTAAAGACAATATAAACTACGTTTGCTTTGACGTGTGTCGCCACTCCAGAACAATCTGCTCACGTAACCGACCCATTGCCACTTCAGCTTACTGATTTTTCCAGCTAATTCTGGCTGTCTAACGTACGACTTCATTACGAATTCGGTCAATTAGAAAAACCCCAAGCATCGATAGAGCAACTTTAAAATTGTTTATAGAATATACACATATATACCTTAATATAAAAAACGTACATCGCTAGCCAACCAGCACTTATACAAACAATTCCACAGTGATTTGCTTGCGCTACGCGTACCTAATACACCTCCTCCCACACAAATCCACCCTACGCGCCTCTCTCTCTCTCTCTTTCTACTTATGATAATAATATTGATTTTGTTGGTTCATGAAAAGCAGGAGAGGCATACCATATCTTTCAAAGTGAGAATTAAAGAAAGAAATACAGCACAGTTTATCCCGAGCAAAAATTCCCCCTTTTTGTTCACTGCATTTCAGGTCCAGAAAAAACGATGTTCCATGGGTGCTGCCGCTCCGTTTTGTCATCGCAAGGGCAACGCTATGATTTCAACGCACCAACTTTTTTTTTTGAAGGATATTTTGCAGTTGGCCTGATGGCGCTGATGGTCTTGACTGCGCCACCGGAGAAAAGGGCGAGCTGAAGGCTCATAACCCCTAAAATAAACTTAAAGCTAAGTAGCGGGCATGAGGGCGCCCAAGTGGGCACGGACCCCGGCTCAGGGCGCTACTGGAGACTTCCGCCAGAAGGGCGTGCTGTAGGAGAGAATCTACCAGTGTACGTGCTGAAATGAGGGGCTCTACGACCTCGCCGGCGAGGACGGTTTGTGCGTGCGGGACGGGACTGACTAGCGATCTGGTTGGCCTTCAAAGTGGCGAGAGTGATAGGGTCGTCAGGGTCGTTGAGGACTTCCCTTGGCCGGAGGGTCCTACGTACGCGGTGGGGTTGTTCCCTGAGGGGGTCGTAAGAGGATGCAGCCACCACGAGGGGGTTGGGGTGGTGAGGAGTAGAGTCGAAGTATTTCCTCGATGCCTGTTTCATGAATTGGGCTATTGTGGGAAGCTGTAAATCTATGTGGAGGTTAGCGTTGCGCAGGTACCACGGGGCACCCGTCGCGTTGCGCATGAATCTATTTTGGAGAGCCTGCAGGCGGTGTATTAGCGCGGGATTTGCATGAGCGAATGCGACGCTGGCGTACGTCATGATTGGGCGGATGCAGGTCGTGTACAATCTCACCTTATTGCGAAGTGCCACAGGAGCAATGCGGTGTCGCAAACAAACGTCGTCCCTCCCTCCTTCGTCTTCTGACCCCTTGTTCGAAAAGTACGCGTTCCGCGCGCCATTCCGACGCACCAGGTGGCATGCATGAAGTTCTAATTTTATATGTTGTATACAATGCAGCGTAACCGCTCAGAGGTCACAACGACGACGCAACGCATTGTGTGGCATCGCTCAAAGGAAACCCCATTTACATACATCTAAAATGTATTGCAGTTCGTCGTTTTGTGCACTCAACATGGCAAACACTGAATCGCTCCGACGTCGATCCCAAGTGTACGTTCTGAGCATTGTCTAAGGTCGATTGTGTAACAGATTTCAGTATAGGAAAGGGAAAAATTTTGTTTCGCTCTCTTTTAAAGTTACAACGGAGCTGATGTAAAACGTGTTCTAATGTTACAGAAAAGATAAATCAGACTAATAATAAACGTGCAAAGAAAAATATCTGCATTTTTTTAAATCCATATACATATATATTTGTTACAGCCCCGTACAAGGGCTCACATAGACACCGACAAATTACACCCAAGCCCACGTGAAAAATAGATGTAGACCATACAAATATTGCTCCCGACCCGGGTATCGAACCCAGGACCTCTGCGAGGTAGCACCACATGGTAATCGTTTGGCCACGGTAGCACTTTATTATATTTAAATTAGTAACAGACTTATAAACTATTTTAGTACATTATTTTTAAACTTATATCGAGTAAAAATCTATCAGATGCCTTATGAGTGGTCCATTTTCTCAGCAATCATTTTCAGGATGCTGTTGCTTTTGTTATGTAATCTATTTAAAAGAGAATCGATTTTCTTCCGTAATTCGGCAGAAATGGAGTTTGTCCGTGTTTCCGCAAACATACAACATACAACAGACGCGCTACAGAGCTTCGGCAGCCGCAACAGCATCCTAAAAGTATTGTCGTACTGGGTATATAACACTGTATAAACACTGTCGTTTATTTTTAATATCTTGCAAGAAATTATGACTATGCGGTCTCCTTCATCGTCATCCCACCGTTTTATCATCGTCTTTACTGGTTCCTGGACATTCACTTTATAATTTTGAATTGTTCTCGAATCCCTTTTCCTTCATTATTCTTACGTTGGTTCGTTCCGTCATCTCTCTGACCAAAATTCTCCTCGAAGCGAGAGTGCGTGCTTATTTATCATCATGTAAACTCCAACTCCACTTAGTACTGTTTTAAAGCATTACATATATATTCGCAAATAGGCCCTATGGGGTAAAGACCTGGATTTTCGACTGCTTAATGCTAGTAAGGAGTGTTTTAAAATGTTTCTACCTTTTTTTTCACTGTATTATTTTGTTACAGCTTTTCTTTTCCTCTTCTAAAAAAATTTATGTGGACCTCTCTCTCTCTCTCTTTTACTCTAACTAAGGCTAGGCTACAAAATACACAAAAAGAAGGGCAACTGAAATACAACCTGAGATATAAATTATACAATACATGAAATAAGAACAAGCTAATACTAACTAATCAAGAACGAAATTGCAGTAAACCATAAGGTTTACCGTCTTTACAATGAACTCCCGCAGCCTATATCCGAATTGCCCGACTTGGGCTCATTCAGAGGGCAAATGCGGGCGCGGCAGCGGAATCGTGTGAAAGCGCGGCCTCTGTGAACACAACGAGCGTCTACGTACATTTGATTTACACGCATCCGCGCCGCCGCTACTCTGAAGAAGGCCTTACAATTTTAAAAAGAGATTTTCATAGAAAATCCGTGCATAAAATTGATGAATACCTACTTGTCTTATTATAAATATGTCTCTACACAACAGTGGATGAACACGTGCAGTGGATGATGATGATGATCTTCGACATGTAGGTCTAATCACGATGGTTACCTTTACATTAATAAACGTAAAATGGTAATTAACGCAAGGTTACATGATTCGAAAACAAGTAATGGTGCCCGTCATTGGAATCTAATTAAGGATCTCCTACGTATCGTAGCTCTCGTCTCTTTTTCTGACGTCTTTTACTGATGGGACGGAACAGCAGGCAATTTTTAGATAACGAATAATAATATACTTTATGTTGTGAAAGTAACTTTATAGTTGACATTTCAATTGTAATGGTCATAGCTAAAAAATCAAATGTAAGCTTAGGGAAAATGAGCCAGCAGCCTCCGGAATGCCTCGGCAGCCTACGTAATGCTTCGGCAGGTTTCCGATGATTATTCACCAAAAATCTTCTCCATCACGGAACATGGTTCGCTTCTTCTTCTTCAACAAGACTAATATACACTTGGTAATAAATCAACTTGTAACATTACTATGTAAGAGTAAGCACGACAGTGCGCGACTTGTGTGTGAGCTATTTAAAGCGCTAGATACTGCTATTTTCGCATAGAGAATAGTAATATCTCGCGCTTCTATGTCGTTCTCGCGCAAATCGAACCCTATCGTGCTAGCCCTACTGAAGAAAGGCTAGGCGCATGCACGACGCGGTAAGGTCTCTTGTAATGCCGTCCTACCACACATGGGCGACGAGCCTTACTTATTTCTTTATGGTACCAAGTTGTGCGTCTGGTGGTCAGTGACACGCCTGTCTATAACAGTTGCAGTGCCTGTAATTTCACCAGCACCCTTACCCTTCGAAACCGGAACACAGTAATGCTCATATTTGTTCTTGGCGGCAAAAATTAGGTAATGTAATCAACAATTCCCTGGACGAACTCTTCCATAACAAGCTCTACTGCTACTAAAAATTAATGATTGAAGTGTTAATTATAGAAGACTATACATATATGTATGAAATAAAACTATACTTAATTGATTTCAAATTAAAATAAAACGTGTAGGATACTTTTTGATCCCTTGGTCTTTTCTTCAACGTAATTATATACTGTAAAAGCAATTTTCCTTCCCATTCAAAACTCCAACATCTTTACTATAACTTAAGTTTTAAACTTAGTAGCCTCAAGTTAAATTATAACGACGTAGACTCGAGTTTGGTTAAAGTCTAGCCAAGGACTGAAATTATGTGGTTTAACCGGACTGTGCGCGCGCTACTACGCCTTCCGACAATAATGGTTTGTAAGAAGTTAATTTATAAAGTAACATGCGGGCAGAGTTTGCAAGTTTCTATTAGACCCTGATTTTAATACCTGAACCATTACGAAGTAATAATGTATTTATAACGTAAACACTCATAGCCCACACTATGGAAACCCTATATCGCGAGTGCCATGGATACACACATAGACCGCCATAAATTACACCCAAACTCGCGAGAGAAATAAATGTGGGAAAATAGAAATATTTCTCCCGGCCCGGGAATCGAATCCGGGACCTCGGGTATTAAGTATTTAACTACCACGTCTACCGATATAATATTAATTCTAAGAACTTCTATCTATATTGTTAAAGGCCCTTCCGGTGTATCTTACTGCATGGGTCAGCACTTCCGAGCTAATAAAATGTGTACGGGATAATTAAAGCACAATGATAAACTGTCCCAGTAGTTTCTTCGGAGATGAGTTGGCCTAGAATAATAAGCTATCTACGCCATCTAATAGCAATTCCGCCAATTCCTTTCCCTAAAATACAACGCCATCTGTTCATTTATTTGAATAACTTTTGCTTCTGCTACGAACAGACTCCTGATGCGTTTTAGATGATAGCTGTCTCTAAATTTTGTCGTAGTCTTGCTATTGTGCGTTAGATGTCGCTTTAACAAAATCTAGTGAAATATTATTAATTACATTTATTAGATTAGAATACTAAGTATCTAAGTTCACAAAAATACTAGGGGCGACATGTTTTATATATAACATAGAGAATTATAAATTTTATATTTATTATAAAATATATATTTTATATTATTTATAAATTTAATTCGGTAATGTACCTATGTTTAATTTATATTTCACTGTACCTAGAGTTAAGTTCAACTAATTTCTGAAAACTAAAAGTTTTTATTTTTTGTACTTAATAATGTTCACGCATCATTCTTATTTACCTAATGTATCGCATAGATATATTTATGTAGCACCCCACCCTGAATCTGCCGGGCTAGGGTGCCTAGATTGAGTCTAGAAACATCGAATTTCACCTAACTACCTGAAAAGTACGTACAAGTCTACACAGAACTACGCATGCGCGTACTCTATCGATCCCGAAACCCTTCCAGCGGGCGTTCATTTGACCGGTGATAACATATTGGTGAGTACATCCCGTGTTTAAAATCATTTTCCAAATTCATCAAATTTAATAAAACAAATTTAGAATTTAAATAAGAATAAGTACATCGCGTGCATGTACCTTGCTGTGGCGTTAATCATTATAATAGCCAGTCTGGTCAGGCTACACGTAAGTTAAAAAATATCTCAAATATTTTTATCTGTGTATTGTTTTTGTGTCGTCCTCACGCTTTCTATTTAACGTCACGCAAGGGCAACAAGCCTATTGAGAAATTTTCAAAATTTAAAAATGAATTTCAAAAAGATGACCTTGAGAGTTCATCACGTAATTTGTAACTGCGTATCAAAATACCCCTGCTTCAATATCCTATTTCTTCTTGAACTTTCGCATTTTTTTCTATTGTTCTGTATTTCGGTTATAGCATACTCTATGTGATGTTTTTCTGTGTATATACTTAGCAAGTTACTTAAGTCGGAGTGAACGATTATTGCGTAGTTCTTAAGAAATGCCACGTCAGATACGCAACAGGTCCGGGAGTTTGCGCTGTTGCACGTATTTGGTTGTGAAATTTTCCAAAACATATTATAATAACAATAATTTTGGTTCGTAAGTGCAATGAAAACCAGCCAACAGGCTCAGAAAGAAAAAAATATTAAAATAATAATAAAAATAATAATTTTAACTTATTAAGGCCCCGTGTAAAAATATATACGTGAAATGATTCAGACTCAGACAATAATAATTTCTATGATCACTTATACGCCCAAGTAAGTAACTAGGGCCTGAAGCGTATCAATTATATGTAGTACAGTTTGATGCAATAGGGCGTTTAACGCGTTTCACATTGTAGTTCACTGAATCTCAGGAGGTTACGTGCGAAATTATCGGAAAGATATTTTATCTCAACACTATATCAACGTATACACCTTGCTGCATTTCCTTGATATCGGCCCGCAAATGTTGGAGTCATTCTCCCTTACGACATTTCAAATTTTTACCGTTGGTATGTCACTAGCGATTCAATTGCAACATTTAGTAATTTCTATTGCCCACATTTTTTTCACCTAATCCAAACTAATTTTATAAATGTAAAACCAATTTTATTACGTTTTAACTAAACCGCTGAATCGAATTCGATGAATTTTGGTATATATAGATTGGACCTTGGAGAAGGACATAGGCTACATTTCGTTATAAAAATAAATCTTAAAGGGGGTGAAATAGGGGACAAAAGTTTGTATGGAAAACCAATCATTTCTCAAATAAGCAGTACAGTAGGCTACTCGAAGTACTTATTCTACGCAGACGAAGAGACTGAGAGTGCCCGGGACCACCAACTAGTTCACAATAATTACAAAAATCATAATAAAAAAGATAATCAATTGTCAATGTAAAAGTAGCTTAATTATTTATACCTTTTGCTGTTTCTGTCTGAAAATTACACATTTTCACTGGAACATTATGACGTAGACAAATCTTATTCGATTTTCAAATAATGTTCCTTAATACTTACTTACTTAATTACCCATGTCCACATAAACATTATTAGATACGTAGACAAATCGTATTCGATTTTAAAATTTCAAATAATGTTGCTTACTAACTGTACTGTGTACTGTCTAAAAATTACACATGTCCACTTAAACATTATTACTTGGACAAATCGTATTCGATTTTCAAATTTCCAAATAATAGTGATTATCACTAACCTATTATTTATTTATTGAGCATTGGCTATTGAGTCTTCAGCTTAAACAGGTAACAAATAATTATGAAACGTAAAACGTAATAATACTTTTAACCTAAAAATTAATTCGTGTAAGGATTGTAACTACAAAAACCCGCCATTTTTTCTGATTTTGTCATAAAGGTTTGGTGGCTCCTTTCTCTGCCGCACGGTTGACAAATGGAACTCCCTTCCGGCACATGTCTTCCCTCCCTCTTATGATATGGGGTCCTTCAAACGAGGCGTGAAGAGGCATATTGTAGGCAGGCAGGGTGGAGGTGGCTAGTGCAGTGAGGGTTTCATCGCTGCACTAGGTTCCTTCGCGTTTGGATACCACTTTCCACTTAACATCAGGTGGAGTGGAGTCATTTGCCTGTCATGTATAAAAAAAAAAAAATAATAACAACCTGTACTTCGTTTTTTTACAATTAGAACAGCAATGAAGCAGTGATCATCCTTCTCTCAGATCTGAATCAAAATGATCATAATTTGTAGTCTAGCGGGGTGCGCCACCAGTAGACACAGCTGGATATTATGCTTTACGTCTAATTAACCTGTTGTCTTAAGTCATTTTTTTTGGCAGTGCAAATAAATAAATCATAATAATAATCACAATAAGAATAATTTTTAGTAGCAGTAGAGCTCCTTGTGAAAGAGTTCATTCAGAGTGGCACTGCCAACTTACCTATTTCTGCCACTAAGCAGTAATGTCAGCATTACTGTGTTCCGGTTTTGAAGAGTAAGGGCCCTGGTGAAATTACAAATACATAGACTTGTCAACTTATGTCTTAGGAAGATGGGTACAGTGGCAGTGCACCTCAGATATTTGCGATTTAAAGCTCTGAGTGGCACTGCAACTGTTGCGTGGAAAGGCGTGTAGCTTACCATCAGGCGCACGACTTGTTCGTCCTGTCAATTAATATTGTTACTCGTATATGAAAATAAGATACATAAGATACATGCATGATAAGATACAATACCTATATCAGAAATAATTTGCAATGTTTATTCCAGTTTTTCTATTAAGTACACTATAGAAATTTGACCGTTGCACAGGGTGGGATTAGTAAATTTAGCATTTTCTCTCAAGACGGCATGGGTTCTTAGCATACCAAAAGTCAAGCGTGACCACCGGTGGTACACTAGTTCTGATAATCCAATTGTCCGTGCTCCACCTGTGGTGCACCTCGAGGTGAACGAGTTAGGGAAAAATCGTAAGAATTGATGACAAATGATACTATAATATGTTATTACTTTATTAAATGTTTCCGTTTATTGTTTAGAACCTGTTTCTTAGAGAATAATAAAGACAGAAGACCTTTATTTAATCTTTGAAAACTAATGCTAAAAAAACGTAATAATTACACAAAGATAGTAAATACTTTTGAGAATATTTTTCGCAGTATTTATTAAATAGCGTCGCTTGAAACGCAAACCGCATGAAATGGCACCTAATAAAAGACCGTAATATGACTCAAAAGACATAAAATGCTGTGCAACCAAAATAGAATCAAATTGCGGGTAATTTAGGGCGAAATTGAACCAATCTTTATGAAGCCTCTCCATTGAACTTTAATCATTAAACGTGATTACGTGGGTAACAGCTTTCTTTGAACACTGTACATATTGCTTATTTCTATACATTGAAATAACGATCGGCGTCCTACGCAAGGAACGTTCTGGAACATCCCAGGTTGCCCGGGCTATCACTACCTACCTCCTATTTGTATATCCTATAGATTTATGTCCCGTCGGAAGTTTCTGTATAGCTGTAATGATCGGTGCAGTCCCCGCCTGCGCGTTGCACTCCATATTATTGACGTGAGATATTTGTACCCTAGCCCTAGCCTAGATTTCCCACCCTCAACCCTCCCAGTTTCATCCGGGGCGTCTACCTGGGTAGACGATAAATCATTTCATTAGTGTCCCGTTTAATATTCTTTGTCATTAAATTCAGTGATAATGTCAGTGCTTCGTTTTGCAATCATAGCAAATTAACTTTGCGATTGTAATGAAAAGATTTCCATTCAGATTTTGTTTTGAAACCCTGCATTATGGAGCGTTATCACTATCATTGTAGAAATATTCTCTTGCTTTGTTTTCGAGTATTGTACACAATAGTGTATCCACTCAGAAATTACGTTCCTAATCCTTTCACAGTATATACATTAGCCTTTGCAGCAGTGTTGGGCGTACAATTTTATATTATACTTAATTGGGACAAAATTAGAGGGTCCCTTTCATACGAAGATACACTTCGATTACTTATTTAATTTCTCGTATTGCGAATAGTAACTTTTTTTGGAAGTTTTGTGTCATGTCCGTCCCCTTAAAACTAAATGTTACACCCCGTCAACCTTTCTCCGTCTTGTCTGAAGCAGTAAGCCGACTCAACAGGTTTGTTTTCTTATCTAACTACTTCCTAAGTTTCTTTGTTCTAATTTAGAGCATTTCATTGTAATGTCATGCAGAGAGATGTAAGCTGAAACAAGAGAAGATTTTATGGTAAATGTTAATTTTTAATAGGTAAAATTTATGTAACTATTTTTGTGGAATGTTCTTATTAACGTTATTTTTATTAAATGTGTGCTTGGGCGGCATCTGAAATTTTATGCAAAAGCAACCCCTCCCCGAGGGGCAAGGAGAGGGTTCAAACCCCCCTCTCCCCTGCTAAAAGGACATGCAGCGTCTGTGTGCATCCTGCATCCCCCTAAAATTTTAGGTCTTCCTCTCACCTCATTGCGATGTGAACTTTGATTTTAGTCATAAATTATT
Source organism: Hyposmocoma kahamanoa (assembly GCF_003589595.1). Classification (NCBI taxonomy): domain Eukaryota; kingdom Metazoa; phylum Arthropoda; class Insecta; order Lepidoptera; family Cosmopterigidae; genus Hyposmocoma; species Hyposmocoma kahamanoa. The sequence goes on from NW_020653726.1 coordinate 12,622,867, forward strand.
TAGTATTCCAAATGATTAAGTTAGTTAATAATAATTTATGTTATCTTTTTATTTATTTAAATGCAATTCACTTTTACTTCCCCAAAGAGTTAATGTTAATTTTTAACAATAACAGTGCGTCGTAGAATTCAGTTATTGCAAAAAAAGTATTATCAAAATAATTACAAGTAAATTGATTAAATGTTCCGGAAATGCACCCCTCCCCGCGGGGTGCGGGAGCGGAAACACATCCTTTTCTTCTCCAGGGGCAGGTCCCCTCCCCCCCAATATCCTGCACACCCCTCCGTGGGCTAGGTCTCCCTCTCAGACCAATCGCTATCGATGATTCTCTCAAGCGCTGCCGATGCGTTTTATCCTATGTCCTTCTATTTAAATTTTATAATTTACCTAGACAGAGCAAAAACTAGCTTTAGTAGATACTGACCGGTGCTATAACATTGAGTATTATAGTAGGCGAAGTGATAGAAATTGAACAACTTTGAAAGTAATTAAGATGATTTAGTGTTTATTTTCTGAAAAATAAACAGCTGTTTTAGTATAAAACAAAACAAATGACAATCGTTAAATAGCAATGCACTTGCCATCGTGAATGTATTTATCTATTCAGTCGATACACTACAAAGGGCACCACTCTAGTCGGTTCTGAATTTTCCAGATATGCAACCTCCTCCCCGCGGGGTGAGGAGTAAGTTTCCTTGCCGCGTCTGCGCTTTGCGTTTCTTACAGCTTCCCCCGATCCCCTTATACTGCACTCGCGTAATATGTCCTGCGTCTGGATGCGTCCTGCACCCCTACCCATTCTAGGTTTCCTCTCTATGATCGATCAGTGCTGTTTCAAACGCTGCCAATACTATTTACCTTAATCCTTTCAACTTAAAATTTTATAATTTATTTAAACTGAGGAACACAAGCCTGCAGAAATGATCAAAGGTAACATTGAATAACATTATATAGATCAAAATTGTTATGATTATGACATTTATTATAATGTTGAGTTGGTGCAAAATAAAAAAAGTGTTTTAGTGCAGATTTAATCAGGTGACAATCGTTAAATGTAACGCAATGTACTTGCTATCGAGAATGTATTTAAATTTTTTATCGATACAAAACAAAAGGTAATCGGTTCTAATTTTTCCTACATGCAACCCCTCCCCGCGGGGTAAGGGGTAAATTGCCTTGCCGCGTCTGCGCTTTGCGTTTCTTGCAGCTTCCCCCGGTCCCCTCACATTGCATTCGCGGACATACTGCTTCTGCGTGCATCCTGCACCCCTGCCCTTTTTAGGTCCCCCTCTATGATTGATCAGTATATTTTTAAACGCCGCCGATATATACCTTGTCCCTTCAACTTTAAAAATTATAATTGTCATAGACAAAGGAGAACGAGCCTCTAGAACTGGTCGATGGTAACATTGAGTAACGCTCCATTATATTAAACCTGTGAAATGCAACAAGTTTGAACTTACTTCCAAAATGAAATTTTGAAATTGTCCATTTAGTGCAAAATAAAGCAAGTGACAATCGTTTAATGCAAAATTCACTTGCAATCGTAAATGTACTTAGTTTTTTCAAATGTTAAAATACAAATGGCGCCAAAATAGGCGGTTCTGAATTTTCTAGATATGCAACCCCTCCTCTCGGGGTAAGGGGTAAATTCGCTTACTGCGTCAGCGCTCAACGTTTCCTAGCTTCCCCCTGCCCCTTCACACTGCACTCGCGGAGATCCAGCGTCTGCGTGCATCCCATAGTCTTTTAGGCCCCCACTAAAATCGATCAGTGCCTTTTTAAAACAACGCTGATCATTTTTATTTTTTGCTTCAAATTTCAATAGTTTTATAATTCACGTGGACAAATGAAAACGAACCTTTAGGACCGGTCGGTGATAACATTGACTAACGTTGTATTAGATTTTGATCTAATACAACTGGTGAAATGATAGAATTGCCATAAATTCGAAAATAAATGACGAAGTTTTGTAGTGTTCATTTGGTGCAGAACAAAATAGTGTTTTATTGCAGATTAAATCAAGTGACAATCGTTACATAAACAATATATTTGCCATTGTGAATCTGACAAAAAATGGTGCAAAACCAATGGCACCAAAATAGTCGGTTCAAAATTTTCCAGACATGCAACCCCTCCCTGCGGGGTAAGGGGTAAATTCCCTTGCCGCGTTTGCGCTTTGCGTTTCCTGCAGCTTCCCCCGGTCCCCTCTCACTGCATTCGTAGACATCCAGTACATGATGCATCCACGCGCCCCTCTAGAACATCAGGTCTTCTAGTCCCTTATTGCGTTTTATTGTGATCGTTGCCATAAATTTTGTTCAATTCGAATTGATTATGCTTTATATTGTCTTATTATCACTTTAAATGCCATTCACTTTTTTTACTATTGCATTTAAAGGAATCGACAAACCTCTTGCTTTTAACAATGACACTGTGTCGTAAGAATTGTTGCACTAATTAATATTCAACGTTACAAAATTACTTGAAACGTGTTAGTATTAAAATTGTCCACATATGCACCCCTCCCCTCCGGGTACGGGGGAGGGGACACATCCCTATCCTCTCCTGAGGGTAAGTCCCCTCCCCCGGGTACACTACCTACATCCCCTACCGACTCTAGGTCCCCCTCTCAGGTCAATCGATTACTCTCTCTAGTGCTGCCAATGCACTTTACCCTTTGTCCAATCTAACATTAAATTTAATAATTCATATAGCTTTCTGATATAGCATTAAAACGAACATCTGTCGTAACTGTGGTCGATCATAACATTGAATAATGCTACGTTTGATGGAAGTAATGGAACTGTGGAAGTGCTACAAGTTTGAAAGTAAGTGACAATGTTGTTAAAGTGTTCATTTATGCAGAATAAAGCAATTGACAACCCTTAACAAGGCAAAGAATGTTCTTGCCGTCGGTTTGGCAGCTTCACTCGGTCTCCGTACACTGGATTCGTAAATCAGCTCGTCCACCGTAAACCTGTACTAAACCCGTGATCACGTTCAATATCGACGAATTTCAAAATGGTGGCCAATTAGGAAATGCACCTCCTCCCCGCGGGGCATTTTCCACTCAGGCTTCCTGCTGCTGCTTTTTTGTACAGCTTACTCCACACCTTTAACATGGGTGGTTATTAAAATAGCAGACTAATATAAATACGCTCGTTCGCTGGGCTCATTCCGATGATAAAGTAAAATGTGCATAGTGAAGCTGTGAATGTACGAAGCTTTATTTGTTGTTTTACAAAGATGAAACACGAGGTCCATTACGTACACGTATACACCCCATGCGCCAAATCACTTCCAAAACGCACTACCGATTGACGATCTCGGTGTGGGCGCTAGGCGAGCAACTTCCGGGTTCAATTCCGGGTATAGTTGGAATATTTTCTTCAAATTTGAAATTTGACTCCATCTGATTTTTATTTCCAACAAAAAAAAGAATCATCGAAGTGGCTACATAAATGTCAGAGTAATCATTTAACACAGACAAAAATATACTTTCGAATTGAGAACCTTTTGAAATCAGTCAAAAAAGTTTTCAATAAACCTGAAAATAGCACAAAGTAATAAATTTTAATATTACGTAAAAAAACATTGGAAAAAATCGCAGTTTTTTTTAACACGCACAAGTTACTAGTAGTCGAGTATTCGGCTAAAGTTCACAATTTACCGTGAATAGATGTCGAATATGAAAGCGAGTTCTTAAAATATTTTTTTTTCTTCTTTTATACCCCGAGTTGGCATGACATGTTATGATTTTTATATTTAAAACATACATACATACTTCGGCTCTCTATAACTCCTGAAGGTCTAATGACGACCAGGAATATGACAACGGGATCTCAGTACTGTGAACAGCTAGAAGTTTAAAATTCAAACTCACACGATATTATATGCTATAGTTTCGGTAGAAAATTATTAAAACTACAATTTTTTTTATGTCCAAAATTTCTACATATTTCGCTGTCTATAAATGATAAAAGTTAATTTAAATGTTATATGAAATTACAAATTACATTTTAAAACTTTTTTCTATGTTAGCAAGTAATGGGTCGAACTAGTCGTGCTCCTGACAGTAAATGACACGCATATCACAAAGATCTGAGGACTAGCACCACGCGCGCCACCCTGAGACATTAGGTGAAAGTCCCATTTGCCTATAATTTCACCAGCACCCTTACCCCTCAAAACTGAAACGCAGTAATGCACACATTACGGCTTAGCGGCAGAAATAAGTATGGTGTCAATACTTCCCGAGACGAACTATTAAATTTATTTTATTATATACATATATATTTATATATTTTATACTTAAAAATTTCGGCAACCCCGGTATCACGGGACTTTTTCGACAAAAAAGCGCGTTCCATATTAAACAACAAAAGCGTAGGTAAATAAGTGTCCGATTATCTGACAACTCGTCACCACTACCACAGATTACTTAATAGTTTGCCACAACTCATGTAACATCCTGGATAATAAAATTAAAAATAGCTAGTCGATATCGACAATCGATCGCGGAGCTAGCGGCTGCGTGCACGCACCCCATACTAATGAGATGTTTGCTACAGTTGATTCGTAACAACCTACGTGACCGCCGCTACCATCCAAAAACTACTAAACGAGCGTAAAACTGTATCCTTTAAGAATTTAAATCCATTAAATACCCAAATATATGGCTAAAACGTTTTAAATACAATCGTAAAATCGATTTTACTACTTACGTTTAAAGCTACTTGGAGGTAACTAAATGTTTCGAAATGTGATTTTAAAGCAAATAAACTTAAAAGTCTCTAAAATGTGAAACAAACACACGACATTGCCAAAGCAGTTAAACGGGAGAACAGCGAATAACTTCTGTCGGTCCGCAGCGTTGATGCAATGTCTGTATAAAGCAAACCAAAGAAACAGAAATTGGAAATGAAACTATTTTTTCGGATCTAAATCGCGTATATTTACATCCAAAAATTGTAAACGGCCCGAAACGCTAGTTTATTTGAAAAAACAAATAAGTATACTCAATTCGGTTGCGAAAAAATTGTTTCATTTCCTACGACGTGTGATAATCTCGTAAACCTAAGAATTCAAAAAGAAACAAAAATCTCCTTCTCATTATGTCGACGCTTCTTATATTTTAGGACTAGATTGACTTTGAACAGTATGTTGTCACTTCGATAGCGCTATCAAAGATTTGCCGTCGTACAGGTGTTAGGGTACAAGGGCAACAACAGCAAGTATTGCATGGACTGTGTTGGGGCAATGCAATCACATCAGGTTAATCTTATCTCTGCAGCGACCTACTGAGTGGGAAGTCGATTCAAGGACTTCCTCACGGGCCATCGCGGTTTGTAACTTGGTGGTAGTTGCTTTTGAGGGATGGTCCAGAAGCAAGCAACTTTGTAAAAATCTCTTAACGTTTTTATTTTTAAAAGTAAGTAATACTACTTACTTTTAAAAATAAAAAATGCCCGTTATACCAAAATATCACATTCGCAATTTTAAAAGTAATTTTCTGTCATGTCCCATAGTCGTGAGACGTGGGTCGTTCGTCATTGTTTACTGTATAGTATACATATATTAAATCGTTAAATGTTAAAAAACAATAAAGCAACAATTTAGCTAGTACTTACTTTTATAAACATATTATTTGTGTCAATAAACTTTTGTATATAAGACGCAATTGACACCAAAAGTTTACAATAAAGATCAAATTTAAATTAGCCTGTAAAAAAATCATAAGTACTAAACATTACGAGATATTGTCCGATTTTGAGCCTTACTAACTATGTTGCTAAGAGAACTGGAAAACAGGTTTACTGTGATGGTACACGCCCACCAATTTACACGATGTGAAAGTGGATCACAATAATATAACCAATATTATAATATCATAGAGAAACTGATACTGCACTAAATTGGCATAATATGTAAGTCCATTACTACGCCTAAGATATTGTGTAAAAAGGTCATCAGTAATCATACTCTTAGACACTTTATAGCAAATTTGTTATCCAACTTCAAAAATTTGACTTACTAGAATGAAATTATAAGATACATTAATAGCTATATTTAATATTATAGTAAATAAATATTAGACAACATCACATACATAGCTCTGATCCCAAAGTACCTTGTTTTTTATAATACTAAGTGACGGGACGACAAGTCGTGTGTCTAGTGGTAAGCCTATCCCTAACAGTTGCAGTGCCATTCAGATCAGAGAGAGATTCAGAAAGATCTGAGACATAAGTTGACAAGTACCATATGCCTGTAATTTCACCAGCACCCTTACCCTTCGAAACCGTGTCGCAGTAATGCTCACGTTACTGGTTGGCAGCAAAAATAGGTAAGGTGGCAGTACTTCCCTGGACGAACTCTTTCAAAAGGAGCTCTTGTGCTACTAATCTAAAGCACTTGTGTTATGAAAATCGGAGATAACGACGTTACCACAAACACCCAGACCCGAGACAGAATAGATAAGGCAATTTTTCTATGGTTTTTCTACATTGACCCAGCTGTGGATAGAATCTCAGATAGAGCAACCTCATAAAAACCGATGTGCAAGCCACTCGACCACTGAGGTCGTCAGATTATACGTACTCTAAGCTACTTTAATAGCTAGCATTTGTGGCAGACAACCACACCAATTGCCTAGTCTCAAACCAGGGAGTTCCTTGTACTATTAATACCAGAGCAACAGAAGTCACTCTGAAGCACTACTCTGAAGTACAGAACACCCAAAACAGAATTAATTATTAAAGTTTATCTCATAAGAATCTATACAACTTCAAATGGCGTTGGTTGATTCCTCATAATAGTGAAATTGTTGAATCAATCGCTTTGGAAAAATATATAATCAAATTGAAGATATACACTGATTACTATATGGTGTGAAAACACGATTCCCAAAAATTTTCTCAATAGAAAAAAAAACACAAACTTACCTTGAAATTTTACAAGAAAACCACTGTATTCAATAGGTAATTTACATATACCAATTTTCTTTTTTAAATTAACTGAAATAAATAGAACTCTTATAGTACTGTACGATGTACATTTTTTTTTCAAGCCTTTAATTTCATTTGTAGAAAAATAACTTCTGAAATTAAGCCAAAATCAAGCCAGCACCGGGAATCGAATCCATCTAAAGCTGACAGCGTAAAAAAATATAAACATAGAAATATACATAATATAGAGACGAAGAACCAAAATGCAAGTTACAAAATTTCAAGCAAATATGATATCAAATTGGTTGGAAAGCCTTTTAATAAAACATACAGATGCTGATCAATTTTAACATAATATTAAAAAACTTACAAAACCAAACTTACAATTCAAGAATTATTTCAACGTTGAGTGATTGACTCTTCGGTTATAAAATAATGTTCTTGTCATCAAACAGTTGCATAGTGGTCGTTATACGTAGTTGATTTTTTCATAATACAGTTACATTTGTCAGCTTTATTTTTATTTTATCTGGAAGCAACCTCGATTTGTTGCTGTTTAACTAACAAAGCATAGCAATTAACCGAATTATAGTGTAATACAAAAGTAAAAAAGTGAAATTAGAAAGCATCCACAAAAGAATGCAACAAGACTTTTCATGTATGTATTTTAACAAAACTTATACAATAGTTCAATGTTTGGAACAGAATGGCTTATTCATATCATATATTTGTATCGTTTCGAGGGTTTTATCGGAGTTTGGAAGCGCGGGCGGGACGCGCCGACAGATTGTCCGCCCACGATCGGCGCCCGCGCAGGTGCCGTCCATATCCCCGCCGCTCTCTGCTTAAATCCGCCAGTGCATAGATCATGCAACAGTGGATCAGTTCTCTTTTAGGAAGTCGTAATCTGAACAACATCAAACAAATGCAACTTAAAATTGCTACAGGATTCCATAGAGAACAAAATCGGAAACATGCAATTTGAAACTTAATTAAAAACATTTGTTTCACAAAATCAAAGTAAATAATGGACATGATAGCCAAATGACAAAATATCAATAATTTTTAAAAACCTGACTACTTTTGTAAAGCCGTTGTAGCCTACCACCGTCCACCGTCTCTCAAGCAGAGGCCATGTGTTCGAATTCGGGCTTGCACCTCTAAGTTTTTGGAAATTTACGTGCGAAATTTAATTTAGAATAGAATAGAATAGAATAGAATAGAATACATTTATTACAAAACACCACAACACAATAATAAACAGTAAAAAATTAAAAGTAAAAAAAAAATAAAATAAAACAGAACTAAATTAAACTTAAAACAAACTAAATTAAAACAAACAGAAAATAAATAACAAAAAAGAAAGTAAATAAAATTAATTAAAAATAAAATCTTGGCAATAAATAATTATTCGACCATAAAGCTGGTCAACACTATTGCTGTACGAAGTAGTAGTAGAATTTGAACTTTTCCATGAGCTTTTCCGTGAACGAAAACATCGTGATGAAGCCTGCACGTCGAAGAAAGTTGACAACGCTCGGAAAACATGTTGAAGTCCCCGCATTGAGCCAGCCTAGCGGAATATGGCCTAAATCCTAAAAGTAGACCCATGCCCAGCAGTGAGATATATAAAAAACGTTGATGATGACTCCTTTTGTAATTAAAGCTTCAAAATTACTCATAATACCTATCAAAGAAAGGGTAAATTTTGTACATTTACTCATGTTCACACGTAATTCTATATATTATTCTATGATCGTAGAAAGCTTGAATGAACGTTAGTGAATGGAGGACTGTAGCGATCAGAGTATGTTCTGTCTGGCCATGTTTATTGCCTGACCACTAACCGGTACCTTATCTTATCCCAGAGTCGGAATAAGGAAAAAATTGAGTACGATAAAACATTGAATGGAAAGAAAATTTTGTAGTAGTAGAGCTTGTGACGTTCGTTCGTTCAGGGAAATACTGCCAGCTTACCTAATTCTGCCACCAAGCAGTAATGTTTTTCGGTTTTGAAGGGAAAGAGTGCCGGTGAAATTACAGGCACATAGGACTTAACAACGTATGTCTCAGGGTGACAGGCGAAGTAGCAGTGTCCCTTAGGTCTTTGCAATTTAAAGCTATGAATGGCACTGCAACTGCTATGAACAAGCGTGTCGCTGAACACCAGACACGCGACTTGTTCGTCCCGTTACTTGGTAATCAAAAAAATATTTGAATATGATTTTCTATGCAATATCTTTTTAGTTTCAATTGTACCAACCGGGTTACAAAAACCTGAATTAACAGTTTCAAAACTTAAACTTACTGAATATTATACTCTGAAAGTCAATATCGTCGGCGCAAGCGCACCTTTACGAATTAATGACAGATTCAATGAGATTCATAAAGTTTAAATGAATTTAATAATCAGAAATCCGATTTTTAAGTAATACACAATTTTATCTAAAATTTCCTACTATAGGTGTACATAAATCCAGTAAAATCTAAAATAAAGAATAATCAAACGCATGTTACAAAACTAAACAATAATAATAAAACTAAACAAAAATTCTAAGGTAAAAACATTTTTCACTTTGTAAGAAATATGAATTAAACTATTCAAGTATTTTTAATATACAAACCATGGTTATTTTTTGTTATATTCAAATATGTAGAGAAGTTAAACCTGATCTCTGGACTCCATTAAAGATTAAATCAAACATTGCTCACTCTTGCTTCAGATATAATGCCAAATTTGCTTAATTTACATCATTTGCACAACTTTCTTTGTTTATTGCGATCCGCCTTGTTTTTGTTAAATATAAAGGCTGAAAGCTAACATTAAAGTAAATGTAGCATCGCCTGAGTGCTACTCTGTCTTGAGCACTTAGACTTATGCATTGAAATGGCTGAGCTTTAAACTCACTAAATGCATCGGTTTGCGACCGCCGCCGTAATGTAAAAGTGTTATGTTGTATTGTCGACAACCCACAGGAATTTATCTTTATCTCGGAACAACCAGAGGATATAAATTCATGTTTGTGCGAAAATAAGGAAAAGGTTGAGACATATCTTTTTACATATGAATAAACTGCACTATTTTTGAAATAAGATACATTAAAACACAAATTTTACCATTTGTAGCTGGCTTTAAGCGCTGAATTGTAAAGTTTATGAACAAATAAATGCTAAAACGTCAATTTATGTCGTCGTGTCGTATAAAAGCAACAGAAATAAATTACTAACAACACAAATAGCACAAAATAACTAAGTCGTATATCAATATTGACAATAAGCAATATCGTAAAATGAAACACGAACTAAAAGAGGTGTAAAGTAAGTAAACGGACTGTTAAACAAGTTTACAACATCGTTTACAAAGTTACAAATATCGTCGCGAGACCGGCGCCAGCGCAGCGATTCACGCCTCCGCGCGTCAGTCACTCTTCGGTACAACTCTAAAATCATTTCTTAAATGGCTTTGACGTTTTGTGCATTAATATATTATTATATTCACATTTTGAAAAAGTATGACGATGTCTTTCTAAATAAATTTTCATGATTTAACATTTCAATGGTGTATAAATCACTTAATGGAGGATAAATCACAATAAGTCCATCTTATTGAATAAATTAAAAAGTTAAATTATTTTTTTAAACTTGATTAGTTATTAATGAAATCGATTACGTGCATCATATGGTTCAACATAAAAGAGCGCTCCTCGCCGAAACGTTTGATAGCATCTTAATCGCTCCACCCACATCTCGGTATACAATGGCTCTAGCTCATTCTTTTTCTCACAAAAAACCGTAGCACAATGATATTATGTCATGTTCAGTCGTGTATTGTTTGATTGATTCACGTCATAATCCTCTAGTAAAATTTCGTTCAACGTGAAAAAACTATGAAAAAACCCATCCATTATCATTTTGTCGAGGATAATCGTCTACTCTTCTGTTACACTGGATGAATGATGACTAATACCAAGCTAAACTAAGTATAATTGACATGTTTCTATATAACACAGTCATATGCCAAGTTTTTAAGAAATTCATCCATCTTTGAAACTGCGTTAATTGCTGCACTTAATTCACTCGTAGATAAACATTTTAAATACAACTTCGTCTTCGATTGTCGGTTAAAAATTTTTTTTTATTTACCAGGGTCTTACGGTGTTGTTTTATTTCATAATAATCGGCTAATAAACTTTGATAAATTTTATTTATTAGATAATAAATTAAAATATACAAATAAGGTTCAATAAAAGCTTAACTACTAGAAACTAAAAGTAGGATTAAATTATATGAATAAAATTGGGTCCCCGCGACAAGGTTCCCAAGATGCTGCTTAAGAACTTAAATTACAATCTAAACAAAAAATTAAATTAAATTAATTTAATTTTTAATTAATTAAATCTAAAAAAAATTAAAAAGTTAATAAAGTTACCATCAATCCAACGAATACAACCTCGATCGGTTTATCTTTGATAAAGCTTCCTGTGTCCACCTTCCTGATCCATCATAAGGCACTAGTCGCCACCTGTAAGCCAACTTTTTACAACAACGCCTGACATATTTCTGCCGCCAAGTATATGAATATTATAGCGTTCACATTTTGAAGAGTAACAGTGCTAGTGAAATTACAGGCACAGGGGACTTGTGAACTTGTGTCTCAGGGTGACGAGCACGGCAGCTGTACCCCTCAGATCTTAGCGATTTAAAGCTCTGAGTGGCACTGCAACTGCTACAGACGACCACGTCGCTTACCATCAGGCGCACGACTTGTTCGTTCCGTCACTTGGTGTCATAAAAAACCGAGATGAATTCGAAAAGAGTCTTGGTTGCAGCATATAATAAAAGTTACCATATTATTGTAATGGCATCGCATTTACGTAGTATACCCAATCACAAGTCGATGCGGCAGTTATAATGCCGCAACAAATAAAGGCTTCAAACTTATCACTTCTCTTCTTTTATGTCGGGGGTTAAAATATACATGTTTGTGCATTATTCTCTCTTCTTTAAGATTTGACACGCTTTAAATTTTTACCAATGCAACACTGCTACCAAAACCTATATAGACGTTTCTTTCCTTTCAGATTCGGAATGGGCCCCCCAGAAGCGCTAGTATTGGCGGCAAGCATCGTCGGAACGATGGCATATATCCCCCATGGTTCTATTGGGGAGGTAAAGGTAGACCTTCCCCGCCCTTTCTTGTTATTCATTATAAGATAACGTAAACCTCTTGTCCTCTTAAGTTGAATTTTCATCGTCTTAACGACAGGATATGTTACAATATGGCATTGAAAAACTGTTTTTTAGAAAAGATTCCGCTTGCCTATGCCTTGCCCTATGACTACATACAAACTTAATTAAAGCCTTACAACGTTATATTTTGTATTCAGGAGCCCATGCTAACAGGGGCTTTGCTACGTGAAGTGGTGGAGCGCATGAGTCGGGAGTTTAATGGTCCTTCTTCTTACCTGGACTTTCCAACTGGCGACCGCATGGCTCTGATGGCACGTGCCAACAAGGACCTAGAGAACGAACAACTGGACTATGACTCCTTGCTCGATGGGAATCCCAACCCGAGTCTGAGAGATCAGGAATATTTGCAGCACAGGTAAAGTCTGCTTACAGGAAACAAAGGACTTAATGTCATACTTAACTGGACTAGGAGCTATAGCGAAAACAACAACAGTCATTTAAAGGTTTCATGATGACTCCAGTAACTTAAGATTTTTATTCAACCTTTATTGTCAGCTCACTGTGGGGTCATCAGTACGTAACCGGAGGTGCTGGAGAAGGGCAGCAGCGTCTACTGCCTTCTGGTATGGTCCCTAATAAGCAGATGGTCAAGACGGACGCAGTACTACCGGCCTACTGTAATCCTCCAAATCCTTGCCCTGTTGGCTATACTGGTAAGTGGTTGATGCTGATGTGAATGTTGATTATTAATAAATAGAATAATAGATGCTTTTGGAAGGAAGCTTCCGATTAGTTCCCATTTCTAGCTACATTCAAGTTCCAAAGATTATGAAGACGTCACTCATCTTTACAATTTTGTATGTCCAGAAGATCAAGGCTGCATCAGCGAATTCGAGAACACAGCCGCATTCAGCCGCGAATACCAGCTGGCTCAGCGTTGCATGTGTGATGGAGAACACATGTTTAGCTGCCCCCCTGACTCCGGCTCTGATCTCGACCTGCACTTTCCTGAGCACCATAAGAACCTGGTGGCTAAAAAGTACAAGCCTGATGTAAGTATATCAAATTAAAAATAAAGTTCATATATACATATCTATGACAAAGTGCTAATTAAACCATGAATTTTGGATTTCTGCCCGTCATCAAACTACTTGAAAACGGACTCAATCTTACCAGGGCTAGTTTTGTTAACAGAATTGTAAATTAGTCTATATAAAATAAAATCTTCATTAAAAAATTTGGTTGGTTGTATTCATTTCTATTTTCCTATTTTCAGGTTGAAAACCCCTACTTAATGGGTGAGCGATTACCAATTGCCGCCAAAAAGGGATTTGAAGTAATCTCCTACTAGAAGGATCTTATTGTAAGAACAACTTCACTATGTATAACACTATCAATGTAAAATTACTTAGAATAGATACAGTACCAAATTCTGTTATAACCTCCTTAAGGTCTTAGTAATCAACAAAAGGGAATGTATCCAGTCAAGTTGAGCTTCCGACTTCTACATTTTTTGATTCAGTACTTACGGTATGTAACTTGATTATCATTGTTATAAATTGGTCGTTTTTTCTTGTCTAAGACTATTAGTTCAACAAAGTGGTCAACATCAATGGGATAGGGGTGGGAATTTTCATCAAGCTACAACGGTGACCACAACTAAGATCATAAGAAAAAACTGCCAATTCGTAGGAAAAGAATTAGAAGTAAGGGTCCAGACACATCATAGAGACGCAACGCTGCAATCTCGAACCCGTGGATGTTAGATATCCGCGTACAGTCAAGTTATGCCCTAACACCTGCACCGTAGACCACCTTTACGCTCCTGAAACTGCAATAGGTGTGGCTGAATACTTGACTGAAAAAAAAATCGTTACCCATTGCAATGTCGCGTCTCCCTGATATGTCTGCAGCCTAAGAGCTGAAATGTAAGAATTTATGAAAATGGTATCGAACGGTTGGTTTTTGACAATGTTATAAGCTTTACTTGAGCAAAGATGTCTAGATATGCAAATGTACTTATTAGATAATTCAATAATTTTCTGAAAAAATATAATGTTACTGATCACTTGTAATACTGTCACCAGTCAGGATCTTTCAATCGTCAAATTACCTCGGCAGTAAAATGCTTTAAGCAACGCCGTAGGTATAGTTGTTTTTGTACCTTTATCATTATCATGAATAGTCCTAAAGGTAGACCCTACAGCTTTCATACCTAGATAGATAAAGACAGAAAGTACAATAGCAGCTATGACTCCGCGTTCTCATGAAACTACACAATAATTATACAAACTCCTTAATATTGCAAATCTAACGTTAAGTAATGGAACGTCCAATTTTCAATAAAGATATTCGACTGTTTGTTTATATCATAGGTTATTCATACCGTGCAACATGACTAACACCGAACAATGGTCAATGTTTACTACATTCGACTTGGTATAGAGCTCATGCAGTGCTGTTACTTGGGATACAGAGACTGTCGTGTCACAGTCGCATGGTTGTTGCAAGGTGTGGATAGAACACAATGATTTATTTAAAAAACAATCAAATTTCTTATTTGAAAATTGAACTTTACTTACGCGCTCTATAAACTTAAAATATAGTTTACAAGAATAGAGTATATTCTAAGTATATAAGTCAGACGATACTTAGATTTGCAATATTGTCGTATTCTTCACTATTGTATCATGTACTCCTCGCCGTACCCGGCGATAAGCACTCTTACATTTACTGTGTAGTTGATTTTACGTCTGAAAATGTACTTAAACTAGCAGTAATTTCAAAGGAAAATTCAGTGTTCTCACGTATATCCTAAATATCACTTAATAACATCAATATTGACGACATCGTCCCTTAACACCAGATGAGAACATACTATTGTTGTGATCCAAGGCAAACATTTTAATTCATTAATCAATCTTTCATTATTTTCTTGTTGTGCATGTATGAAACGTAGAAATTTATGAATCCATTAGACAAGTCAATTAAGCCTCTTCAATTAGGACAGTGGTTCTGTTGCAAGATCGATTACTAAATTTCAAATTTGTTTCCACGCGTTTATTCATACTTATGTTTATTTAAATATATTCAAATTGACACTTTTTTAAACAAAATCGGTATCTATCATAATATTACATATAAAGATTGACATTTTAATGAATCACACTAAAAAATTCGGTATAAGATGAACTTAGATGTCATCAAACAGCTTTAATATTTTTTATTTTGACAAATTTACTTTAGTATCCATACGAGTCTAGTTGGCACCCGGCGGTATTGCGTGGATAAAAAATCATTGTTCTTCGAAATTTAAAAACATATATTGCTTTGATCGCATCAACTATATTTTTCTGCTTCTCTAGTTTTCTCTCAAGACACAAAGGGATCGTATACCACGCTCTTATATTACAAATCATTAACATTGATGCAACTCATTTTCATTATGAATTTCGCACCTGGTGACATTTTAATGAATTGTGGGAAAAAAATTCGGTGTCAGATAAACGTAGTAGGTCTCATCGGAACTTCATTTTTTTTAAAGTTCGAAAACGAATTTTTTATTTATCATGCAATACTCGTTTGGCACACGGTGGTACTGTGTAGATAAATAAAACGTTGTTTTTCGAATTTTAAAATAAATATTGCTTCGGTGGCACCTGCCATATTTTTCTGCTACCCAAGTTTTTTCTTGAGACTCATAAAGGGGTCATCTATGTGTCTTACGCTATAACATAAGAAATCATTATCATAGATGCATCTTATTTTAATTATAAATTTCACACCAGGTATCATTTTAATGGATCGTACGAAAAAAGTTCGGTGTCAGATAAACGTAGTAGGTCTCATAGGAGTTTTATTTTTTTAAAGTTCGAAAACGAATTTTTTATTTATCATGCAATATTCGTTTGGCACACGGTGGTATTGTGTGGATAAGTAAGACATTACTTTTCGAAATTTAAAAAAATACTGCTTCGGTGGCACCTACCATATTTTTCCGCTACTCAATTTTTTTCATAGGACGCATAAAGAGGTTATCTTTATATACATATGTATAATTTAGAAACGACATGTCATAACAAAACAACAACGTTGAAACATCTTATTGTCATTGTTTATTTACATACTGGCTATCCTACAAAACAGTCTAACAGATAAAAATAGTAAATGCTACCAAAGTTTTAAATTTTTTAAATCTCTAAAAATGTTTTTTATTTACTATACATATACGGGTTGCCACCCGGCACTATCGTGTGGATAACGAAAACTTAGCTCTTTGACATTTTAAGAAATTACTTCTACGGCGGTATCTACCATATTTTTCTGCTACCCAAGTTTTTCGGTAAGACAGATAAAATGGTCATCTATGTGTATCAAGCAATTATACAAGAAATCAGTAACATTGATGCAGTTTATTTTCATTTTTAGTTTCACACAAGGTGACATTTTTATGAATCGTAAGAAAAAAATTCGGTATCAGATAAACGTAGTAAGTCTCATCGGATTTTCATTTTTTTTAAAGTTCGAAAATGAATTTTTTATTTATCATGCAATACTCGTTTGGCACACGGTGGTACTGTGTAGATAAATAAAAAGTTGTTTTTCGAAATTTAAAACAAATATTACTTTGTTGGCACCTGCCATATTTTTCTGCTACCCAACTTTTTTCTTAAGAAACATGAAGGAATAATCTCTGTGTACCACGCTATATTATAAAAAGTGAGCAACATTGATGCAGTTTATTTTCATTATTAATTTCACACAAGGTGACATTTTAATAAATCGTAGGAAAAAAATTCGGTGTCAGATAAACGTAGTAGGTCTCATCGAAGTTTCATTTTTTTTAAAGTTCGAAAACTAATTTTTTATTTATCATGCAATACTCGTTTGGCACACGGTGGTACTGTGTAGATAAATAAAACGTTGTTTTTCGAATTTTAAAACAAACATTACTTCGGTGGCACCTGCCATATTTTTCCGCCACCCAATTTTTTTCTTAAGACTCATGAAGGGGTCATCTATGTGTATTACGCTATATTATAACAAATCAGTAACATTGATGCATGTTTTCCTTATTCATTTATTTACACACGAGGTGACATTTTTATTATTCGTACGAAAAAAAAGTGTGACAGAATAAAGTAGTAGATGCCATCAAACTTCGAAATTTAAGGACATTTTTTCTTCGGCGGCACCTACTACATTTTTACTGCCTAAGTTTTTTTGTTATGACGTATAAAGTGATCATCTTTATATGTATCATGAAGAAACTACATAACATAACAAAACGATACCTTTGAAACATCTTATTTTCATTATTCATTTATACACTGAGTGACAGTTCAATATATCGTAGGAAAAATATACGGTGTCAGATAAACGTAGCAGATACCATTGAAATTTAAAGGATTTTAAAGTTTGGAAAATATTTTTTTATCTACTGTACAAAACTAGTTGGAACGCGGTGGTGTTGTGTAGATAAATAAAATTTTATTTCTCAAATTTTAAAATAATTACTACTTCGATGACAACTGCTGCATTTATTTAATAATCTTTCTTAGGATACATAAAAACTCTTCGCTATCGTATGGCACACTAACTTTTAGATTCTACAGTGCATATTGGCTGATTTCTCTAAAAGTATTCAGTAAACTAATGCTGCAGTTAATAGCATTGAATTTTTAACGAGACTAATTGTTTTGAGCAAATCGATAACAGTATCATACGTTCATAAAATTGCATTCAATATTGGCAAAAAAACAGAGAAGCTTAAAAAAATCTCATTTTTATTAAAAATGCTATCACGCAATGATATAAAATTCGACATTTCTGGATGACGGAATTGGTGAGTTTAGGACGACTTTCAACACCTTTCTCCTTGTCGAACCTCTTATATATTTCATTAGTAATTTTGAAATTTATATGAAGTTGTAAGTATACCGCTTATCTGTCAAGAAAAGTGCAAATTGTATCCTTTCCACTTCCGCTAGGCGAACATGCAAAAATATCAATTTCTTTTATTTCATAGTGTTAATAATGTTTTTAAAAAAATGTGATAAGTTCTTTCATCTTTGTTCTAAGCCAAAGTTTAATGTAACTCATTGAAGTATGATAGATTTAATCGTGTTGCTGAAAAGAAAGACACTACAAAAAAATCAATTTCATTAACTGTTTGAAATTTCATGCCAAGAATTTTACGAACGGTTACATACACGATAAAAAAAAATTACCAAGACCTAATTACCGTAAAATACCAACCATTTGTCTCGAGAGCACATTTTCAGACCTAAAATTGCTACAAAAAACATCGGATACTAATCAGTTAAAATACAAACGGTATGAAAATAAAAAATATATTAATAATTTAATCAATTTCAGAAGTTCGCCTATTTAAAGTTGATTGAAACGAAATTCACAATGTAAATTACAAAAAACTTTTGCAGCTATAAGGCATTTTCGCTCAAGTGCAAAGTTATAGCATAATGTAACTATTGTATGTCCATCCTAACACAATGTAAAATTAACATGATAAAAAAAGTTGAGATCACTGTCGTTAAGAAACTTTAATTTTAAATTTTATATTTTTTAAAGTAAAAGTTTCAATGGATTATTGTTAGAATTATAATTTCCAATCATGATTTGTTTGATCATACCAATTTTAAAAAAAATTTCTTAAAGAATATATATATTTCTAAATCTCTATAATTTTTGATAATTTGTTCTAATCTGGTAATTTGTTCTACTAAATTGGACTAGTAGGTGATCACAACTTTTTTTATGATATGTATATCGAATACGGAAGACTTGGAAGTTGAAGGTACATATGTATGTAATAAATACTTATTGGTGAATAAGGCGTTTACCATCCGGGAAAGCTAACGAATTAAAATTATATAAATACGGCACAATACTTTAAAAAATCCAATAATGATTTTAAAAGTATACTGTAGGCTGCACCTTGACGAGTAATAAATGTTTACGTTGAAAGTTGAAAGTTATATTTAATACAACACATTCGAGTTGATTCTTAATTTCATTAAATTAACGCCGGGAGACTTGTATTGTAGGAGTAACAAAACCGTATAGTTATATTTTAAAATGTGAATGTCCCCGTAAAATATGAAAGTAACGTGAAATATCTATACGTAGCAATGACAGATTTGGTTATTGAAAATCGAATTCAGCTGTGTGGCCTGTTATTCACTTTTGTGGAAACTATCATTAACCAAAATAAGTCCACAACATTTTGTTGTGCCCTGTATATTATAACAAAGTGTGTGATAACTGTTTTTGTGCATAAAAAATATTTTACAAAGTTTGTATTGAGGAAAAAAATGCGTAACGTATTATATGCGTAAACGATGACTGTGCAAGAGATCAGATTCGAAATAATTGCATTTAATTTAATTTAGACAACGTGTCATATTTAAATTAGGAAGAAACATGAAAGCAACAAACTTATCTTAAAATAAGTTAACTTTTAATTTGTTAGATTAAGCACCAATATTTTGCTATTTTGTTCCCATTTCAACATTGCTTAGAAAAGAAAAACAAAATTTAAAAATCAATTGACTTTCGTGCGGTGTTTATTAATTTTCAATGAAATCATATTTCATCCATCTTAAGTTTTAGATAGTAATTATTAAGTGATTATTTATATGGGAGGGTGGGAGGGCCAAGGGGGAGTGGTGACTTAGCAGTCATCGCTCCTGGGGGGCGGGGATAACTGAAGGGAGGGTTGAACGTTTTTGAGGTTGTTGGCTGAAAGATGGGAAGAATAGGATTTGTCATCTTATGCAGTTGACTGTGGACAGGTGGTCCCCGTTGCTTTCAATGTTCTACTTCTTTTCTTACGGGTATTAGCAAGAACAGAGTCCTGTTATTGCGTATAATTTTATTCTTCCAACTTCTAATTCTCGATTCATTGTGTCTATATGTCTTCAACTTCTTATCTATCAAGTCTGCTCAATCTTAAGTGCATATTTAATTTATCTCAAAATATAACACTGACTCTACAACATCATCGGTCTATGCACCAAGGCTGACAAGTTTTCTCGATATCCAAGCCAACTGTAGAGTTCAGTGGGAAAGACTCGTCGCCGCCACTAATGAGTGAAAAGTGGACAGGCATTAACGCATAGCATTCTCTACTCAAGTGGTACTGCATAGGTTATTATTGTATTTATTTTAAAACAAAGGACTGTCTCTGAGCAAAAAGTAACATGGGCCGAATGAGGTCGTTTTAATTGGCAGAGCATTAGATTTTTCTTCGAAATTGATAAATTGACAGTTATTTCTTGCTCAACAGTCATTTTTCCACTACGCTACGGTATTTTAACGACTACATAACGTCTTTTTTTAACATCAAGAACGACAAGAAGTGTCCTTTCACGTAGACTTTACTAAACGTTTCTGGAGACGTTGTGTAGAATATTGGCATAAACTTTTTATTCTTCTTTTGAAATAAAATAATAATTGATTTAGTAAACATTTGCGGAGTAGACTTCAGATTCTATCTCTATTTAAACTACCTTGCCCACATATACATGGGTCTGTGTCATCATCGAAGGTTACGTAGAATAAGTAGTTTAAAATTTTTGTTTACTTTTAATTCATTAGTTTAAATATTGATATCGTATAAGGAGCACTAACAACATGTCTTCCTTGTCTGCGCAAGATGTTAGAGTCTATACGTCTGCTTCTGTACACACGTCATGAGTACAAAGTGGTTGGTTTTATTGTTCTACAGCAGTAGTACCATATATCTCGTATGACGTAGAACATTGTGGTCTCTGCATAACGCCCTACAGCACAATGAGATATAAGGTACGATTGGGAATCCATTTTGTAATCGTTACGTAAATTCAGAAGAACTTTGGAGCTCATTAATTTCTCAACAACTTTTCTCCACACTAACATTTAACGATTTTTTGACAACTTGCGTAAGGAAAGTTGGTTTACGCACAAATAAGAGTATCATTTATTCGAAATTTATACCAACTCGTTTTAACTTTTACTTTCATAATTCCTGAAGACTTTGTAAAGAACAACACGTACACAACTATGTAAGATACTCGGCATATAAGATGACTGGCTCTCTGGCGTTTACTATATAGCGCTTGACAGATCGAAGTTTGTATTTACTATGCGTTATGAATGGCGGGCCTGCGCACAGCTCTGGGCGGCTCACGTTAGAGATTTGTACGCATTGTGCATGCCTTCGTGACGAGTGCTCATTGTTGATAGGGAGTTCATTTGTCGTGGCATAAATAACTCTCAAACTATCATCTCGAACAATATTGAAGCTACAGTTGAGCGAAATGATAGAATTCACATTCAGCACTTGGGTTCCCACACGGAGTTCTAGTCTGACACTTAGGAACATGAGATATTTTCGGCATTTCGGCGTACGTACGTTGGAATGTCACATCTCAAGTTGTTTCAAGAGTTAGTCTCCAGTCGATTACGTCAATTATTATGAACAACTTTGACCCTTTATGACCATCTAGGTAACCGACGAAGTCCTACCTCAGTGGGACCTTCCTAGTACCAACTTCATCTCGCAATATGGTGAACGCCACTTCTGTGTTGTATCGTGTCGTATCGTCTCGTAGATAAAGCGCTAGACCCATCGTCTATGTTGAGCTAAGCCTCCACTGCACTACGGGGCTCAATACGTATTACAGTGGACGCTATTAATTTAAGGGGATAAGGGAATAACTAGTGTAAGTCATTAGGCGTTGTTTACCACTATCTAAGCTACTAGTTTAGTATAATGGCAGACAGCTTTTAAGAAGAAAAGCTCGTTAAATTTCTTTGTTTGGTGGGTGTAGCCTAAAAATAAATTTATTTAACGATGTATATATTGTACAAAATCATTATTTGAGTCATCTAGTCAAAAGAGTAGTTTGTAAATAGTTAGTTTTAAGCAAAAAATAATATATGAAAAGAAATAATATATTTTTGTATCATGAGATCAAGTGCTATTGCAATAATTATATATATATATATTTAAAAAAAAAACAAATATGTAACATTTAATACGAATACTCAAAAGTTAAAAGTAGGTATACAATGTTATCTAGATGTATTACGGTGCGCATTCCTTCGGTGGATATTTATTATATGATTTTTCTCATCGCC
The DNA here is from genome assembly GCF_003589595.1 of Hyposmocoma kahamanoa. Taxonomy (NCBI): domain Eukaryota; kingdom Metazoa; phylum Arthropoda; class Insecta; order Lepidoptera; family Cosmopterigidae; genus Hyposmocoma; species Hyposmocoma kahamanoa. Next base: position 12,645,150 of record NW_020653726.1, read on the forward strand.
TATTAATTTATTCTGCTTACGATACTTTTGTGACAATAAAAATTTATCTTCTTAAATTTACATCTTAACATTTTTTAAATAAATTTATGCTGTCATTTTTTTCTGCCTATCTTAGTTTTGTGGTTGATAAACTTCTCTTAACATTTATGTTTAAATCATGAAGTTTTCATTTAGTTTTTACGTTTGACCCTTTTTTGTGTGGGGAAACCGCTGAGGCTTAACCTGAGAGCGGATGACGGGCTCGGACTCAGCGTCTTTTCTAAACAATTATTAAATTTAACTTACGAGACTAGAGCGGAGAAATGAATGGACGTTGGATCATTATAATTTTTTTTTAAATTTAAATTTTACAAATTTAGTTCTTAATATTGTTCATTCGCTTGATTTTAATGGAATTACATACTTTTTTCATTATCCTTGGTTGTTGTGAAATTTTTTTAAAAGTATAAATACAATTCGTTAAACATATTGTTGTATGTGTCTATTATAGAGTTTAATTTTAAGAATCGGTAACACTTCCAGTCGTTATTCTTTTAATGATTAACTGAAAGTGGTGCCGACCATGCGTTGGTTTAGTTATTTAAATCATTTTATTAATTATTAATGTTTTTCATTCTTATTTCTTGCTGTAATTTTATTTTTAGAGCGAATATTATAACAGCAAATACCTCAATTAAAATTACTGCAATAATACAATACCTCAACTCATATGACAACCAATACCTCATTCGTACGATTAGGAAGACCACAATACCTCTAATAGTAACTATATTAATTTTATGTTCCAAAATTTACCTCAAAATTTACCTCAAAAAATTGTACAAATTATATTTAAAATCAAGACCTACAATGAGTGCTAAGAATTAGAAATAGTTTATATATTCAATATTATTTGTATTTATTATATTTACTCGCATTTAATGTTTAATTCTATTATATCTTTATTCAAATATTTAGAAATAATCGAAATAGACTATTAATTTTATTTTTATTGCCTAACAAATGTGATTTATGAACTTCTTTCAACATTATTTATTATATATACTCTTATTTATAGTTTACTTACTTTATTAATACATTCACTTGACTACAAATTGTAAATAGTAATTTTTAAATAGATTTAAGTGGTGTCGATTCTGTCCCAATTCGAAATCTAACCTAATTCAAATTGGAAGTCTACAGTTAGTTTAGATTTGGAAATGTGGCAGAATTGGCACTTAGTGTAAATCTGTATATTGGCGACGAAAAATTTTAATCAGCATAGACCAAAGAAAATTTTAATTTGCGAGGGTTGAGCGAACAAAAGTATAACTCTTATATTTAAGTACATATTACAAATAATTTTTACATTTAGCAAAAGTTCCGGAAATTTCTCATCGCATTATATTCATTCCAAACTCATCCTTTACTTAATGGAAATATATTTTATGAAAGGCAAGGAAAGCGAAAAGTTTACGACAAAAAATGAATTTTTAATTCAAATTACATTCTTTGTTATATGGGTTAATACTTATATCGGTTTTCCTTTCATACACGCGCAAATTTAGTTTCGTCAGCTTGTTATACAATAATTTCGTATTTCGGTGTTATGTTACCATTACTTTTGTTACTAATTTACAATTCCGAAAACTTCACAAGCTTTTTCCAGGAGCGACTATTTTCAAAAAAAAAATAATTAAAATGTATACTTCAAAATTTGATTTTTTTTGTTGATTACTTTCAAAGATATTGTATAATAATATTAGCAAGATGTCGTTATGGCATCATATGGAGTGGTATTTGTGTGTTTTTTGTGGGTTTTATGTGAACAATATACCACTACATATGCAATTCCTAGCTCTCGCTAATATCACTACACGGTCTTTTTATTTATAATTTTTTTTTTAATTTTATAATGACGCAACCAATATACTAAAACCAACGCAAATTTTAACGTACGCAATATGTACTTTTTACGTTTTAAGTAAAGGTATCGGTGTCAGTGGCGACTTTCTGGGAATACTGCAGTTACAGAAAGCAACAGAAGACACCTTTACTTAAAACGAGTGAGCCCACATCAATGCAATTTCTATAATAAAAATATTTATTTGTACTTTTTAAGCCCCCCTATATCTTCAGTTTTGTACAAATTGTCATATTATTTTACAAAATTTCTGCTCTAACAGTTTTCATTATGTTAATCTAACAAACCCATCTCAATACCACCATTATACAATACCTTTACAAAATTACCCTATGAATAATAATTTTATTGTATGTTTGAGTCTTTTGTACATATATTTTTTAATTCCAACCGGCAAACATACCGCCGTCTATTAAATACTTACTTGGGCCTTACAAGACGGGCTGCAGCACAGAATTGGCCATAATATCAGCGCCTACATTTTTTTGTTCTGTTTACGGGAGTTCGTCTTTATGTAAATACTGGTCCTTTCTATTTTCTTACTTCTGTCTAATTTGAAGATGTATGAATGATATGCCTTGTAGGCTCAGGTTAGGTATATCATGAAATCCTTACATAAATTTCAACACCATAATATCTTAATTTATTAATATTTCATATCAAATTCTTTCGATACGCTTCGAATATCCTAGTCCAATATTTACTTATTTTAACTTTTCGTTAGTATTTAAGTACCTATTTAATAATCCCTATTTATTAATGTTTTTGTAAAGGGTTTCGCACGTAAACGAAAGGACGTTTGGAAGGCAAAGCGGGGTAAAGGCTCTAAAAATGTTGTATATTTTGTGATACTTGTTTGTTATATTTCTTAAAATTCAAAAAGTGTATTCCTATGTAATACTTATTAGTTAGTATGCTATATTTTCTGTGCTATTAAATTTAAAATGTTTTCTTATCTATTTCATATTTAAAATATAATAAGGGCTGTACTTTTCGTAGGTGACTTTCATCCCTCGTTGTTTTACTATTTATTTAAATTTAGGAGTAAGACTATGTCATAAAATTAGAAATAAGACTAGGTATAACAAAACTTCGGACAAAATAACTTTAGTACCTAAGTGAGTTTCAAACGATACAGCAGGCATATTCCATCAATGCTTATGTAAATATTGTAATTACGACATCATAATTAATTTGCGCTTATAAATTTTATTTGCATAACAGTGCTTCCTATTTAATGTTAAGGAGATTTTAAAAGACAATATCAAAACAAACACAGGCACAGTGTTGCAATGGATAAAGGGAAAATAGAAGATACAACAAATACATAATCACCAACAAAATAATTGAAAAATTATAATTCAAAAACCAGTTGGCATTAACTGTAAAGACTAATTTAGATATAAGTATATGTATCATATACAAGTTACAACAATGCACATTAGGGTAATTAGATGATGTAAGTAAGCTAGTACAAAAAGATGCTGTGTTATAATTATGTAAAGTTTGTTTTTCTGTGATATTCGATCAATTGTCCAAATCATTTATTAATATTATCTTAAGGTTTGGAGCTAATAATTAGTGCCCGTATCAGTAAATGCATCATCACAGTTGAAATTTGGTTTAGAATATGATTTATAAATTAAATAATTGGTTCACGTAATTCACAAATTCAAATTTTCTTCAGTGCAACTAATTGTTGTATTTTTTTTTTTTTCAAATTATTACAATTGTTTTTATGCAGAGTTTAATTTAGTAATGGTTCTAACATGTTTTGTTCCTCATTTTACATATCGACACGTCTTGTGAAAACTGTAAACATTCGTTGAAAATCATATTCCAAAATGTCTTCAATCGGGTGCACAAAAACAGATGGACACATTAAAAAAACAGGTACCGATAATTTTTATTTACTCATATACGTACTGTTTCATATATTTCTTTAGTTACTTATTTCAATTATTGTAAGTTGAATTTTTTTTAATCACCAAATACTTAAGCAAAATAGAATTCACCACTGTAATAAATGCCACTTGTTATTCCGAAAAGGTGAGGGTGTATTAATTTTAACATTTTATGTGATTGTGATAAGCTATATTTGAAAAGTTTTTAAATTCACGTTCGGTTAAAGATTGACTACGAGCAACTAGAAAATCAAAGTAAATTTAGATTTGGAATTTTTCAATATAATTTCTTAATAACTTATTATGCTAATGTAAGTAGGTATAATATTAATTAATATGAATGTAAGAGAAATGACATATTTTCTTTAAGTAACCGGAATTACATTATCATTTAATTGAGTAAAACAATACAAACGACATTATCACGGCTGGAAACTAAAGAAAATATCGAAATGTGGAGTTAGGTCAAGCCTCGTAGGGCTTTAGCTTTCATGCAAGATGAATTTTTTTATAATTTTACTCAATTGAACGAGAATAACTTGACTGAATCAAATTAAAGGAAAATATAAAGAAAATATTAATAATGTTTATGTAATGTTAATTCATCGTCTTTTTTAAAAATAACTGTCACAATCCACGAAGTGGGAAAATGAATTTGAATCCAAAATTTGTGTGAAGGCAAAAATAATGCTATATTGGATAGTATCACGAAAATTACAAAAACAAAAGTTGGTGAGGAATGTTTATATTGAATAGTTTATATTAATTAAGAACCGAAATAAGAAGTGTGTAATGTAAGCGTCAAACGCCAAAAATATAAAAGACCTTAAGTATTTGTTAAAAATGAGGTTGTAACAGAATAGTAATGTTTGGTGTAATTTCTATGTTTTCAACTAAATAAACACTTAATATCAATGTCAATTTTCGTCGTTTTATTCACAGTAAGTGCCATAATTAGTTCCTGTATGAATCTTCATACACGTAAAAAAGTAATAAAAACAACGCAAACATTTCAAATTGTTTATTTAAAAAATATTTTATAGGAGTTTATACATAGTCTTCTCTTTTGGAAACAATCTACAACACAAATCTATTTTCTACTGTTTTGAATATTTTCTATTCATAAATAAAATGTGCAACTATGAATGTCACGTCATAAATAAATTTATGAATGAAACCTTAGTTCCTTTATTTTTTCCATCCTCTAAGGAATGAAACACAAGTTAAGATAGAAACTGTCACTTTTTTTAAGCTGCAAATTGGAACGCCATGTACATGACGTAAGATATTATTGACAACAAAGTTTTTTACAGATTGTATAACTTTGGGTGTGGCCCACGCCACCGTACGATTTTTATAAGAAATATTTCAATTTCTAACATTATTTTGTGAATATTAAAATCGCAAATTGAAAAATGACATGGAAATTATTGTCGTGAAACATTAGACTACGCCAAACTGTCTAATATTATTGAAACTTAATTTTCAGTAGTTATGGGATGCCTTTCTTTGCTTATTTGCTTTATACACTTGACTATTCAACTTTATACTTTAATCACAAAGGCTGGCCGACGCCAGCGCAGCCCTCTGGCAAGACAGATACCCATAGAAATGTTATATAAAGTCAATCAGTTCTATTAACACAGTGATGTATTTCCAATTCTTGAAAGATTTTCTTGAAGTATTTTTAACACTGTTAAACTACACGAAATTTTCAGTAACAATTCCAGTTCACATAATAAAGTTTTAAATGTAAAGTAATTTCTATTTTAACATTTTTAAGGACGTCATAGAAAACACATGAACTGGCACAATGGTAAATGCTATATTGTCTTAACCAAACATATCTTACGAACCATAAAAACAATTTACAATTACCTATCCAAATAAACAAATGCCTACACGTCTTGCGAGCATACAGAGATCAGCTTATATTTGTGTAACATGTACTTCAATGTGTATGTTATATGAATATTATTATACAATCCAGACACCACTTTTACATATTCACTATTTTAAAAAGTTTGTCCCTATATATACTTAATTACCATAAGCGTATTTGTTTTTAGCGATATTAAAAATACACTATTACGTACTGAACAATAAATAAGAAAGCATTATATGTATATCTACATGTGTGGATTCACAACCACACGTGACTCGTTAAACTAACATTTCACTTAGATTTCTAACCAAATTAGTTTTAAATCTACTCCTAGTATCACACTGCCTTATTTACTAAGCGAAACCAAAACGCGTCGTTCTACTTTACAAGAACAAACAATTGATCTCACGTATTTCCTCATGATCCCACGTTTATCAAATTAATGCAAGGTCTTCACTTTTCTACCGCACTGTTGACAAAATGTTTTTCCTACGGTCAAATTAATTAAAGCTCTCGGGCGGCGGCTCACTATACAAGTCGTTCCATTAAAAAGTAATCTACAATAAGCATCTAATATTTGCATCACATGACGTCATCCTATTGACGTATGAGAGCGTGCGATCTACTTAGTACTTTACTCCGAGCTGACTCGACTATATCTAATATTTCAAGACAAAACGGTAACAATTCGTTCAAATTCGTTTCATTTCAGAGCGTGTTGAATCCTTCGTTTTCTCTTAAACTCTCCCTTTCATCCGCTCTACGAACTCTGACGATATCCAAGCGCGGTGCGCAAGAGGGTCGGCAAGCACCAGGCGGTCACACCGCTTCTGTAGTGGAGGGTCCTCGCCCAATCACCGTCAATTCACTCCTACCGGTAAACACTTGCACTGTTTAATCTTCTGTATCCGCTTATATTTGAACGGAGGACTCTGCCCCGGACAGCGTAGAGTCACTACTACCCAAGTGAATTTCTTAGGACGACAAAACGAGCAAGACTTGAATGCGGGCGGTGGCCTCCCGTCGTTGTTGTCGCGCCGCCGCGGGCCCTTCGGGATGTAGAACGAGTTGCATTGCCCGTAACAAAACTTATTGATCACTGTAGTCGACAAGCATCCTGGTTCCCGTATCTTTTGCACCAAAGGCTCTGTTTTGCACCAATCCTCTTTTAAGTATTCCTTTTTAGTCACTACTAGCGCATTTTTGGAGGATTTCAAGATTTTTCTAAAATCTGCTCCCTGCGGAATTTCAGTAATATCCTCCTGGTCTGGAACTGACACAATCATAGTTTCCGAACTACCGTCTCCGAGATCATTTCGATTCAAATAGGATGGCGAAGCTGTCTTTGCTTGCTCGGCTTGCCTCCTCGCCGCAAGAATTTTTTCCACTCGTTCAGTATCGATGATGTCCAAAATAGAGCCGGTAGAGCCTGGAGGTCTGCGGACTCCGGCTCCAGCAAGAGTTCCACAGGTAGCAAGCAGGGCTGCAGCCGCTATCCAAATATGTGATTTGTAAAAGTTCTCCATCTGAAACAATAAAAAAATTCCATTAGAAAATTATTAAGAAAAGTCTCGCAACCGACTATCAATTTCCAAGTCCATGGGCTTAGTTGGAGCGGAAGTCGTATGCTAAACTCACGTTGCATCGAAAGATGTGAGCTGACATGTCGTAGATAGTGTGTCGGTGGAGTCCGCGAGCGGCGCTGGGTGCGTGCGCGCTGGGCCGGCCGGCGGAGTGGTAATGAGCGCAGCACCTCAATGGACCGCCGCTCAATGAACGAGATGACTCACCGCCGCGCCTCCGACACAGACCGCCGCCGCTGCGCGCCATACCGCAGACCCGACATCTCTCCGCGCACGTGTTGTCCGCGCCGCTGGATCCGTACACAATAAGCCTAAATCTCCCTTATCGTGCTAAGATCTAGTTTACAAACAGTAATCTGAACCGCATAGATAAAACATGGTTCCAATGACAAAACAGCCAAGTTTATCTAAATTTTGTCACATCTGTTATTATAGACGGTGTAATTTTTGCCAGTTTCAAAAGCAAAAGTTCGGAGAAAATTGCATGAGTAAGTTAACTTTACCACATGTTGCAAACACCTCAGAGAGGCTTCTTAGTATTTGGTAGATTAATAGAATTGGTTTATATCGAGCATCTGTGTGTACGGCGAGGGCGGAGAGATTTTCTCACCTATCGGGCCGGCGCCAGGCGAATCCGTCGGGTCGACGTGCGCGCACGTCGTGGACGTGGCCGTACAGGCGCCGGCGCAGATGCCGCAGATCCCACAACGCCACATTTCCGCCCATTTGTGCTTCCCACAATGCCCATAGAAATGTTGTATGCCACATCCGCAGCCTTCTACGAAATGTAGGCGCTGTGTGGGTGCCGTAATTACAATTACGTTTTTAACAAAGTATCGTCAAAATCCCTCATCTGATAAATTGTTAGTGTCTAATTGGTAGAGACCGTAAGAATTCTCGAAAATAACTCCCGACAACTTTATAATTTGTAAGGCTACTACTACTACGCATATTCATTACATCTTTTTAACATTTAACGCTTAACTCTCTCAGAAAATAGAGATATATATATTTCCACTAAATGACATATAGAATAACCACATCTATCAACTACATATTTTTATCACGTACTGCGATATAATTGTTATTCATTAAACCACACTGTTGATCATCAAATTATAGGATTCAGTGAGTCGATCGTTCGGAATGACACACAATCATAATTGAAAATTTATGAGTTTACAATAGCTTTTAATCGCAGGTACTTTGTTACCTGCGCATAAATGATATTATAATTATATATTGTTTGATTTACTTTATTGGATTCTAAAGTTAATAGGTACGAGTATGCTCAATGAAAATGCTCCGCTAGTCTGTTATTATATATTGATACAAAGATCGAACAGACACAAAAAAAATTCCTTCCATCCGGCTGGACCCGAGCCTACGTCTGTGGCCTCAACGTGGCTACAATAACTGGTTTGGATTTTTTTTATGATACCAAGGAATGGGACGAACAAGTCGTGTGCCTGGTGATAAGCTACGCGCCTGTCCATAACAGTTGCAGTGCCACTCAGAGCTTTAAGTCGCAAATATATGTGGGGCACTGTAACTGCGCCCGTCACTACATAAGTTGACGAGTCCCAAGTACTTTCACCAGCATATCAGCAGCAGGATCCAGTCGGGATTAAGGAATTTTTCTTTGTTTTTGCGAACTTTGTTTCAATAACAATAATTAATAGTTATTTTATGCAATTGTTGCATAATGAGGGTTCTTAAAGGCGAGTACCGTGTTTTGGCCACTCAGCTAAGCCTCGCGGCTTAAATAATAGGTACGAGATTTTAAAACCTAATTATGTAATCATTGCATACAATATTTTTTGTACAAGGAAATAAAATAATGAAACAAAACCAATATTTAACTGTAGTGTACTATACTTCAACTGTACACTTTGTTAACAGTCCCTGACGACAAACGCAATTTTTTTCAATAAATTTTAATCCGTTTATTAGGGTAGGCAAAGGTTCCACCATACAGCCTCTTCGTATATCTAAACGAAAGCCAAACAAACGCTACAAAACAAAAACCAAAGAGATACAATAGAACTGGCCAAGTACCGCATAAATATTTTAACCAATCATTTTTTTATAAAGATTTATGGCCCGGTTGCTAGACTTTTAGACCAATTTAACCAATCAGGAGGCAGTAGAGCGTTCGAGTAGCGTCCTAATTGATATTTTAATTAGCAAAAATACGACGTTCTGTTTTTGAAACTCATTGTAGTTCTATGTACAGCCCTTTAATACTCATTATAGTTCTGTGTCAACAAGTATATAACAAGAAATAGACACGAAATGTCATTTAATTTGTTTAAAAACTATTATGCCAAATCATTAGGGTGACAACTGCGCTCCGATTATACAGCCCGAATTCGAAATAATTCACTTCAAATAAACCAGTTTAACTAGAGCTTTGCTATTGGACGGAAATTGAAAAATTACATATTTAATTAGCG
>NW_020653726.1:12654890-12691873 GCF_003589595.1 Hyposmocoma kahamanoa
AGACGTACACACAGGTCAGTTATTGCCGCTGTACTATTTCAGCTTTCTAATTTGTGATTTTCAGCTCAATGGCGAGTACCAGAGAAAATAAAATTTTGATTCAGAACTAAAAATAGAGCCTCAAGATATGGTTTGTGACATAATAATTGACAGATTAAAGTATAGAAGTAGAATAATCTCAGTACAGAGTACTTGAAAAACCGACCTCAAAAGTTCGTGGAATTATATCTATTTGCCAAGTTTTATTGAGATTGGTTATCGGAAAGTGCGGAAACTTGGATTCATCCCCTAGCTCGCCACTATACGGAACTTAAAACAGGAGATAATAAAAATCGGTGCTCATTGCTTAAAGTATATTGAGAGAAAAACCCTTAAATTAGAGCGTAGCAAAATCAACCATTGAAATAATTACTCGTTATAAAATTTAGGCACTATTTATAAAAATAAGTCGCCGGCCATTGAAAGTTTGCCTTTCAACCAGTAATGTCTGCTGCAGGAAGTGGACATATTTTTGAAAAGGATCTCCTTACAAATCTTGTACAAGTTTTGATATCAGCCATTCTATTGACGCCATCAGTGCCAGGAAACACGAGTTATAGCTCGACCCAATTTCCATTTTAACAGTGGTAGTTTGTTTTCTTTTATAACTGCTAGAGCGGCCATCTTCAATGCGTCTTTACAAGTACGCCATTTAATCCTCAGTTGAAGCTCTGACACATATTCTTTGCTCCATCTGCGCCAGAAATGTTGTCGAAGTTTTTCAATTTGCTGGAAAGATTCAAGCGATTGTTTGGCACATCTTGATAATCCTGGCTTGGCAAGGAAGTGAACGGTCTACCGATGACGAAATATCCTGATGTCAATGGCATTAGGTCTTCTGGATCGCTCGAGAGTCGTGAATTGAAGATTGCTTCAATTGCCTCTGTGGGCCGAACGGTTAACATATATAACTGCCACGCAGAGGTCCCAGGTTCGATTCCCGGGCCGGAACCTTTGCGTGGCAGTAGAGTTGAAATAAATGTTTAATACAATGTAATAAATTTATTTCTCTCGTTAGTTTGGGTGTAATTTGTGGTTGTCTATGTGAGTGTCCATGGCACCCGCGACACAGGGTTTCCCCAGTGCGCGGCTATGATAAGTGTATGCGTTATGACATGCTAATTTGGACAAGTGCTGCACTATAGCTCTTCAAAAGTTAAGTTACAATTGCCCATCACTTTTTATAAATGGTATTTGGTCAACTTTACACCAGCCTCACATAGACGTCCGAGATGTGGCGAACAAGCTGGAATAAAACAGAAATTTATTTCTTCATTGGCGACCTCAGACGACAGCGAATCACAATTACTTTTTAAAAATTTTGAAAGGTCGTTGTAAGCATCAACAATTGATTGACCATTGTCGGAAAATATGGTTTTGGGTTTCCCCCTACACGCAATGAATCTGCGCAATGCAAATAATATATTATTGCTTGTCAAGTCATCAACCAGTTCAATGTGGAAAACCTTTGTCGTGAAACATATATTAAGGGCTATGTACACCAGCCCACATCTACGACCTGGGGCCTTACCATGAACTCTTATTACAATTCAGTTTAGGACCTAACATGAATCGTCGTGAGACAGTGCTACATGAAGTGTATACCACCATCCCGCTTTTTTGTCGTTACGAACCTAAACTGAACTGTAATACAAGTTCATGTTAAGGCCCCTGGACGACTAGCAGTTAAGTTCACTTATTTTCTTGATTTGAAGCTTATACGTCCTTGAATCAAGGTAGACAAAATCCAGCTTCGTACTAGGACCATGTACGGGACTTAACACAGGCAATAATAAAAATCGGTTCTGAGAGAGAAAAACGCCTTGAATTAGAGAATAGCAAAATCAACTATTAAAGTAATTATAACAAAATTTAGGCGATATTTAAAAAAATGAGTCTTTATGGGTGGCCCCTTAGAGGTGGATGATTTTCTTCAAAATTAAATGGGACCACTAGGGAGGTACCCTCTTTCCAACACAAATGAGTTATCGCGTAACATACATACAAAAAATACATACAGTCGAATCGAGAACCTCCTCCTTTTTTTGAAGTCGGTTAAAATGAATATTTTACGACTTAGCGCTGAATGCAAGTGTTGTGTAGGGTGATGTGATGAATGGTGGATTTTGAAGGAATCCAATGTATAATACATGAAATGAATGCTACAATACAACATTTACCGTTGAATATATAATACTAAATTAATGATTTAAAAAAGACGTTTTTTATGCAGTTTGTACCTGTTATATGTACACTCTCCTCTGATACCATTTCAAACTTAGTTTTTTTTTAAGTGTACGGTACTGTAGGATATTTTTTTATGTGAATACTGCATGATGGTAAATCATAAAATAATCTTTATATATAAAGATTAAGTGATCTAGTACAATAAAAGACTCAAAAAGATAAGAACGTCCTTATTTCTACACAATATCTATATACGAGAAAACAGCAGTAGGTGGCCCAAGGGATCAAGGTTTTTTTAAATATTTTATTACCCTATTAAAATTAAGTAAAACTATCTATATAAATTAATTGAATTATTTATTCAATTATGAAATTGACCAAAAATAATACAATCGTGTTAAAAAAATTAATTAAAAATGCCTGATTTTCTGCAGGAATAACAAGTCAGTTTTATTAGCAGTAAAGCTCATTGTGAAAGAGTTCGTCCAGAGAAGTACTGCCAACTTACCTATTTCTGTCGCCAAGCAGTAATGTCCGCATTACTGTGTTCGGATTTTGAAGGGTAAGGGTAAGTGCTGGTGAAATTACAAGCACATGGGACTTGTCAACTTATGTCTCAGGGTGACGCGGGTTCCCAAAGTGTAACTTTTTATGCATAGCAGTCATTGACCTACCAACAAATGGACGTCGGATCTAACACAAAAACCACGAAAAAAATGTCCGAAGTTAACCAGTTAACCTATACAAACGTGTTGACACGAAAGGAAATATAAAAAACTAAAACGTTTAATTTAAATTGTAACGTCATTGCAATACTGCCTACTTTTGCTTGTAACAATTTAAGGGCCCAAAAACGCCATATTCAGCTTCTACTGGAAACGAAACAAAATGCACCATATTTAACTTCGACTGAAAATTACTTGAACATAAGTGTAATGGAGTAGTCAATAGTAATAATTGTAAATATTAATTAATTTTTATATATATTATTATGTCAAATTTTGTCCAAATTCACTTACAGAAATAATAAACAGTTGGGCAGATAATATTACTACAAATGTGAAAATAAGCGTGTACTATAAGAAATGTACCGATATTCCAACTAAACTCAAATATCCGTAATTCCGAAACCCGATTTATAATAAAACCGTTACGCTTTCGAGCAATGTTGATGCTTTTCACAAAGACAAAATTAACTTTTGTTTTGTAATATTCCTAAAAAAATTAATTTGACATTAAAAAAATTCGAGCTAACGTTATTTCGGGCAAATATATTTTCTGACTTCTGACAGGTAATCCCAAGCCGTAAAACAATACAACAATATTTTGTTAGTTATTGCAACGTTTAATAAAAAGTCATTTTAAAAATAACATTAAAATCAACGCGACTCTATAGTTTCTTTGTTCCAAATATTTCAATCGCTTATGTTTCGTACAATTGAAAACGACCAAGAAGTTTATATAAGCTTCTTGAAATTGACAGAATCAGTCTCTTTCCATCTTTTGCGCATGCAATGTGTAGAAAAAGGACAGTTAGCTATTTAATTATTTTGTTTGCTTTTGTAATTTATATTTACATACGATTAATTTATATATAAATTAAATACTATACAACTGTACAAAATAACACTTTTAAATTATAACTATGATAAGACAATATATTTGTTTAGTGAAAATATGATACAAAATCCTGTTTGTACATTTAACTGCAGTAATTTTTACAAGTTATTATTATATGCTTAGACTATGGAAAATTATATGGTACTGCATAATTGACAACCGCGCTGTCAGTCGAACAAACGAAGACTGTGACACGATTGACGCTCTGTATGCGACTTTAACGCCCTATAGGTGCGGACACTTTTTAGCGCGAACCTGACGTCCATTTATTGGTGGGTCAATGATAGCAGTATACCAATTGTAATTGAAAGAATTTGGTTAGGTGAAAGAGAGCAACTACAGTGCCAGTACAGTGTCACGTGCCCATAATTTACCCTTCAAAACTGGAACGCAATAATGTTCACGTTACTGCTTGCCAGCAGAAATAGGTAAGGTGTCAGTACTTCCCTGGACGAACTCTTTCACAAGGACTCTACTATTGCTGTTTCGAATGGACATCTTTTTCTTTCATTCGTATAAGTGCAATATGTGTATTGCATACGTATTCTGTTGCGCCCTCAATTAATTATTATCTTATAGTTTTTCTTGTTATCTGAAAGTTGTCTGGTAGAGATTGCTATTTAGCTATAAGGCCGCCTGTTGTACTTGTCTTTTTATTCTTCTTTTTTGTATTTGTCTCTGTGTACAATAAAGAATATTTGTATTGTATTGCAATTGTATTTTTATTGTATACGCACTGGTCATTATAATACTATGAACCTATAATATGGCCGGGTTGGTCGCTTCATGGCTTTACATAATGGATAAATAGTTATCTGATGGAATCAATAACTCGTCTTTGAAAAGCTATCAGTTTGAACTTGAACTGAAATTTATTTACAGCGCATTAGGATACGAAGTGTAAAGCGTGAAACACATAGAGAGTGGGATGGGAGCACGTGCCCGCGCTCAGTGTATTGTCGTCCATATCCGCGGAATCAGACCCGCCGCGGCCCCGATACGATCCGCGCCCGACAGGCGCCCGGTGCGCACCCGACACGTGCCGGACCCGCGCCCTACACACACCCGTTTCACGCTTAAGAGTTGCAATATACGTAGAATGCATTTAATATTGATGATGTTGATGTTTTTTTTTAATTGCCAATAATAAATTTTCTCTAAAATATTTATATCCTACAAAGTAAAATATTCTACAATCGCCACTTAAAACCTTAAATCATGCTGCACTCCAATACATAATAACTTCTGAAATTAGAATTCATCTACACAGAAAATATATTTAAGAATCCGACGCATTCCTTGGCGCAAGATGACAATTTATTTACGGCTTTAAATACGAGAGGAAGTCCTTTTAAATCGATAGTTTTTTTTTTGAATAGTACAGCGGCGCTTATAGCTGGGCAGGAATTTCATTCATAGCTCATTGTAAGGGCCGTTTTGTTAGGCCGCACAAAAAACATAATAGACGTTTATACCGACCCTTAGAGACAAGCCGTCGCGTCGCCCACGTGCTGGTACAGGGCGAACGTGAAACAGAATTGTTGAATTACAAAAACTTTATACTATACAATACTGAATCACAATAAAAAAAATAGTAGAACAGTAGAGCTCCGTGTGAAAGAGTTCGTCCAGAGAAGTACTGCCAACTTACCTATTTCTGCCGCCAAGCAGTAATGTGAACATTACTGCTTTTCGATTTTGTTTGGTGCTGGTGAAATTACAGGCACATGGGACTTTTCAATTTATGTCTAAGGCAGACGCACGTTAGATCTTTGCGACTGATGGCTCTGAGCGGCACTGCAACTGTTATGGACAGGCATATCGCCATCACCAGGTTCATGACTTGTACGTCACGTCACTCGGTATCATATAAAAAATTAATACTCATATTTTTTCACTTTTTGCAAACGTTGTCAGCAAAATTGGAATCTCTAATGGAATGTCTAACAAAATTCATGAATTGAATTTGACTTCAACTGGAAGTAATGACGACCTTGATGGCTCACCGGTTAACAATGCTCGCTAGGTGAGGGAGTCTCGGATGGGATACCGGTAGGACTAATTTAGAAACATTATTTTCTTAATCATTCCTCGTCTGGATGCTATTTGTAGTCTCCAGAAGAGGAATGATTAATGATATACTAATGAATAATTTTGTAGCTCTAGTATTCATAAAGAATTTCCTACTTTGACGCCAGGTAATTGGTGTGGTTGTTATTATTATGGGTTGGTGAAAGAACATTACCTTCATGGGTGAAGTTCCAGTACCGTTCCACTCAAGAGTACTTAGAGAAATAGCACTTGAAAAACTAGGAGAAAGTGAAAGCCAGTATTTTGAATTCATCGAAATTGTTTACAAAACACTGCATTTGAATATTAGAAACTTAGCAGTATTAGATTCTCTTGTACCTGTTTTGATTCCGATACCTGATATAACATTCAACAAATGAATAAAATTAAAAACTGGTTATATTCATTATTTAAAAACCTTTAAAGATAAACTAAATAAGAGCGAAGTTAAAGTTTTTGTTCATAAAACTCGATAGTACACTAAATTATACAATACTGCAGTACTAGATAAGTAAACAAAGTACACAGTAAATACCACTTGGGATACTAGTGGTATTTTTTCCTTTTTCAGTATTTTAATATAATATTTTAAAAAGTTAAACATCATCCTATATAATATTTGGTCGGTGTGATATAATGCGTCTAGTGTAAACCGAAGGAATGCCGGGCAACTTCTCGGAAGAATCCCAGAGTGACACATTCTGCTGCGGAGCGGTAGATATTATGGCAATTAAACCATTTTAAAAATAAATTAATCATCAAGTTTTTTTATATGTATATTATATTAACAGCAACAACCATTGGCTCTAAGATTGTATAAAATATACATATACGTAAAAAACGTTAAGGTTTTCTTGTATTTTATAGAGTAGAACTATCGACTGCACTATGAGTATAGTAACATAAAGTACCTTTGTAAATTAACAGATCAACTTAAAACATTGAATTAGCAGTATAAAATTCAATGTGTTTTCAGACTCCATACATAACTTAGAAATATCATAGCTCTGATTACTTTTAAAATAATATCAATAATTAATAAAAAAAACGCATATTATAATATCACTTATATGGAAAGGTAAAGTGTAACAAAAATAGTATTTATTGTTGAGAGGAGAAATGCTGCGCCCAGCCGGCGCGGGCGCCTGTATTGTGCTCTGTCAATATATCAAACAACTTTAATCGCCTCAATCGTTTAGATCGACGCTCTATACACAGCTACCATATACTATCATTTATCCGGTATATCAATTGTATTGATGCCAACGACATGTACATACGATCTAAAAACCTATTGTCTAGATTAGTGAGTATGTTTAACGGGTTTATTGTAGTCTCCTTATAACACAGACTGATAGCCCGTAGTTTTTTTTTTACAATAAACCTGTCACTGTCATGCTTCCTCGAAATAATAAAAAATATTGATTGTTAGAAAAAAATCTTATCGTCAGGGAAAGTGCAAATCCGCGTATGTAGTATTGGAAAGGCGCGTATCTACACCAAATCAAATTTCACAGGAGAGGGATTTAATGTTATTACTTTGTTATTTCAATGGCTACGACTTTCATTTTTGTGCAATAAGCATTCATTTATGTTGTCTAGGGAATAATAACAATATATTCCCGTAAACCACGCTAATTTGGTTGCTACGACATTTACGCTGATTTCATTTGGCCACTAAATTACCGAAATGGAAACTCGTAATCAAATGCTACTTACGCGTAACTGCACTGTTCCCGACGTCATATCAAATATTTATACCAACAAAAAGTATGTAATACTTACTTTACTCGGTCACGGGCAGATAAGCTGCTAAACTCATTTACTAATTTATTAACTTCTTTATGTTAAAATAGTCATTATATTCTTTATTTCGCTTTATGTTTCTTATTGAAATAAAGAATTTAATACAAGCTATGATTTCGCAACCACACCGATAATTTTTAATGTAGTGAAATCGCGAAAAAACATCTGTGTCTCAGAGGGGTCACCCCTTAAAAATCTCGCGGACCTTTAAATGTTATCTTAATGACGTAATCACATTTGGGGTGCACGAAAGGAACCTCCGTCTAGTCTACGTCTGGCGCACCTTGGGCAACAATTGGCCAGTACAATTATGCGGACTGGCAAATCCTTTCACGGTGGTATGATAGATATACGGTATATGATATATGATAGACAAGGAGAAAAGTGACGTAATCAATAACCCACTTGCTGCGTAAGTTGTCTAGTCTGTGCGATCGCGATAGCGGCGCCAGCGCCCGCATAATGCCTGCATGCACCAAACAAAAAATGGAATCTCATAAAAAGGTAAGCGTCAAACGCCAGGTACAGGCATTTAATGTGACCAGACGTATAAATCAAACTGAGCCCTCTAACAACTTATGACATAAAATCCTTTATTATTCACACGGATTCTGGTAAAAAAAACCACGCCGCTTTGAATAGCCGCCCGGCGAACGCGCCACGCATCGAATAACATTATAGGATTAGGTGTACCTTTTAGTTTATTTTTGAATGGAACAATTAGACACCGACGTGATAGTGACAAAAAATATCCTAAAAATTCTTGGATTAAACCTGCACCAAAGGTTGAAGCTTAGCGTATTTCCGAGAAACGCGATCTGGCGACGCGCGCAAATATTTTGTACATTTTTTTATTGCTCACTGCCTACATAAGTCTGCCCAGTTGCTTATGGTTGAATATAAATATAGTAAAGAACTATAAAACTTAAGCTTTTAAAGATAAATATCGTAAAATTAATTTTAGTTTTGCTTTTGAAGTGGTATGTAAACTTTAAATAGCGAACGGCGCCAATATTTGTCGCGTCGTCAAATTGATTTCAACTCTACCAATCAAAACCCAAGTCCATTAATTCTAGATACTAAATACGTAGGGGCAGCACTACTGTAAAAATTATTAATTCTATGTTGTTCTAATGAAACCTGAAATGAAACTTTGTATGTGTACAATCTTAACTGCCTCTGTGGCCGAACGGTTACCATGCCGGACTGCCACGCAGAGGTCCCAGGTTCAATTCCCGGGCCGGGAGAAATATTTGTACAGCCTACATTTATTTCTCTCGTGAGTTTGGGTGTAATTTGTGGTTGTCTATGTGTGTGTCCATGGCACCCGCAACACAGGGTTTCCCTAGTGCGGGGCTATGTTGAGTGTGTGCGTTATTATTATTATTATATAAAATTATTTGAAAGATAAAGATTTTCACTTTCAAAAAAGGAACATAGTATAATTACAGATTGAATATTAGTTGAAGCTAAAACCTTAAGCGAGAGACTGGAGTCCGTAGTAGGTAACTAGACCTGTGTTACAGATCTCCAGGTTATCACCCTCTACAATTCAGTTTTTTTTTAAATAAAACGTAATTATGCTATATATGAAACAATGTGGTGACGAGTTGAGAGTGTGTGTGTATTTCGTTACAGAATCTATAGTTACCCTTATTAAATTTCATTTATGGTGTTAGTAACATATTTACAAACAATATAAGGTATTGTTTGTATAGTCTAACTCGTCTAGACAACCTAGACATTTTTGATCTTGATATTTTGTATAAATCATTTAACTTTTATAGAATATTGATTTGAATTGTATATCGTAAGTGAAAAAATTTGCGGTGCCCCTCAGGGTGACATGGTTGAACTATAAACTATATTTAAGAACTGTATTACCCATGTTATGCAAATAATAAATAAATAAATGAATAAATAAATGAATAGACAAGACAGAGGTCGATTGAGCAATAACAATAAAACGCTATACAAAATTATTTAACTCGTTTACGGCAATAAAGCGCGGCGCGTTTTTGGCTTCGTATAAACTACGAACAAATAAAATTAGAAACACTTCCGGTTAAAATAAACCTATAGATGTTGTAGTTGTAGCTGAATGAAGAAAAAACTCATAGATTTCTCTCAAATGGCACTACGACAAAAACGTCATTAAAATAAAAAACAAAGATATGCAACAAACACTAAAACATTCGTAAGGTCTGCTAGATCGTTCCGTAGCTCAGATGGGAGAGCGTCAGCCACGGTATGGCGAGGTCGCTGGTTCGAGTCCAACCGGATCTAAGGAATATTTCACTATGTTCGATCTTTGTATTAATAACTAGAACAAACTAGTGGAGTGATTTCACAAAAAATAATTGAATATTATTGTAATGATAATAATCGTAACGCACACACTCACACAACCACAAATTACGCCCAAACTCACGAGAGATAGGAATCGAACCCGGGCCCTCTACGTGGTGCAGTCCAGCATGGTAACCGTTCGGCCACGGAGGCACTTGGTAACGCGTAAAGAGCAAAATGGTATTAAAACGTCTTACAAAATAAGAAATTACTATTGGTTGCTGAAATTCAGGTCTTCGAGATAATCTTAGCCTCATTTTTAACCGAATTCAAAAAAGGACAACTTGCAAAACATACACAAACAAGTAGTCAAAACAATAGATATTGTGGCTCGAGTTATTGTGGTGTTTCATTTACAAGTGGCCACGGCTTGCTTTTATACATATGAGTATTAAAAAAATTAAAGTAATTGACTACTTACAAATTAACTATTTAAGCTTACGGTTACATGTCTTCATAGGCTACCCTACGTGTCAACTATTTAGTTACAATTTACAACTTTAATTGTTTCAAAAGTACATGGATGCATTTAAATGAAGTACGTATTCTAAAAATAGTAAATTATGTATAAATAAATGTATGTTGTGTGGCGACTCAGGTAGCTTAAAGTAACTTTTTATTTGTAAATTACGTGATTACTCCGGTGAACCAATTCATGAACCGATATTGATAATTCTTTTTGGTTAGAAAGACCTAAAGGTAACCTAAGTATTGGTTCCATTTAAATTTGAAGAAAATATTCTACCTCTAAGGGTGGCAAACTAAGAATTAATCCGGTTTCGCGCACTTTCCGGAACCGATTTCTATAAAACTTGGCAAATAGATGTAATTCCACGGACTTTTGAAGTCCATTACTTTTATAAAAAAGTTATAATTGTATATACGCACAAATGACACATAGATTTGTCTTATAAAAAACATCGCCTTTGGTAAGAATAAATGGATTTGCAATACAAATTCTTCATATAACAATTGTCACGACTTGCATATTTATCAAATAAAGAATTGTAAACAACATACAAAATATGTTAAACAAAGTAAAGCAATATAGTTGTAACATTTCTAAAAATAGACTGTTCCTATATGTATTTACATCATCGTCATTCTTTTTACATTAAATATATGGTGCCTAACACCTATACGGTCTCCATTACGTATTCTGTACGTAATTACGTAAGCACATGTATTTAGATTTCCTTGTGACCGCGAAATTAAGTAAGAGCTATTTCAATAAATTACTACTATCAAAATGAAGCTACTGAAGTTTGAATTAAACATTAGATTTATTCGCAAAATGCCACTTTATCAACTCCAGCGGGAAAAAGAGCTGTGTTTACACAAGTTTTAAGGGCAATGCACACCTAAATAATGCCTATTCTCTCTCGTTATTTATTATTATTATTATTATTTATTTATTTATTTATTTATTTATTTATTTATTTATTTATAAATGGTGTAACCTGACGGTATTCATTGACCATAGCGTTACGCCAATTTAATTTTAACAAAATTAATATTAAACTAAAACAAAAGAAAAATTAACAAAAATTAAAATTAAAAACAAGTAAAAATCTTAAACAAAACATATTACTAATCTAAACTTAAATTAAATAACTAACTAATAAACTAAAATCCATCCTGTCTTCTCTCTAGCACTCTTTTCCATTCATTCAACAGTCTCGCTATCCCTGTCACAAATAGATCATATTGCGGCGTTGCTGCGAGTACGAAGTTGAGGAGAGAAGCCGCTCGGGGAAGGGGAGAGTGTCGGTATTGTTCAGTGCGTGTAGGCACAGTTGCTAACAAAGGCACACCTCGTCGCCTAGTACAGTAGTCTCTAGGTACATTGAATTTAAGGGTCATTTCCACAAGGTACATACTGTTTATATTATTCCTTATAACATTTAATACGAAGGTGAGTAAGGACAAATTTCTGCGTAACTCCAACGACTCGAAACCTAGGTGACCCTGCAGGAACCGTGTTGGATACATAAATGGGTAGTTATGTTATGTCTTTCAGGGAATAAGTATGCAGGCAAGAAATTCCACTTCATAACCAATCGCAAAATAAATATGAATGTCGTACGAATCCTTGGAATACCCACACCATTGGAGTGGACTGCAGCCTACGTCTGGTCCCCCGATGACGGAAAGGTGAAAGCGGAATTAAACAGTGCAAATCCATCGCAAACTGTAACTTTTCCACTACATATCCTGTAGAATTCCGCTAAGCAGGCAACTTTACAAATTGTCTTTTCTCTTATTTTAACATCTAGGAATATTTTACAATAAAATTATCATTAAAATTAACCCAAATCACTATCACCGCGTTTTATTATTGATTGATTTATTAAATCGAAGTACACACGCCCAAAAAAACAATATGTTACACCTACTATAGTCTGCTGAAGTGCATGTGAGTAAATATGCAATAAACCTTCATTATGTTTGTATGCCAAATGGTCAGTTTCAGTAAAACTATACTTATTGTGATACACGCCAACTTCTACGCAACCTACTCGCATGTTCAAGTGTCAGTAGAGCTTCTTGAGAAAAAGTTCGTCAATGGAAGTAGTACCTAGTGCCACCTATTTCCACTACCTACCGACAAGTACCACTATTTCTTGCTTGGAAGAAATAGTGGTACTTGTAATAGGGCAGAGTAGTGTGAGTATTAGGGTGCATTTATTCGATACGAATTTGATCGCGCTAATCTCGCGCGGTCGCCGAGCGGAGTCCGCGTTGCCGCCGCGTAGCGACCGCGTGCGTCATGGCAAAATACGTTCTATTTATTTAGCATTTACGTTTTAACTTAAATGAGCGTCCCGGGAATGAATATGGTCTACGCGGCGGTTGTGTTATTCAGAGGAATTTAAATGTTGTTGCCTAGTAAATAGAATTCAGATTCGCCATTAATGCACATGAAGGCGGGATAACTGGGTGCTTTCTGCTATACGATTTTGAAGGGTGCTGGTGAAATTACAGGCATATAGGACTTGTCAACTTCATGACTCTGGGCATCGGATGAGTGACAGTGCCCCTCATTTAAAGCTCTGGGTGGCACAGCAAGCGTTGTGGACCAGGTGCACAACACAAATAATAAGTGTGAACTATAAGCCAAGATATTATGACATCTCTCCTCAAAAGATAAAGTCTATTGACAATTTTAAACACATCTCTTTCACTCTAACCATCTCTTCTTCGATGAAATTTCAATTGCTAGGGTAAAACATCGAACTTAAGCCCACAATTTTGCAAACTGTAAATTTTTTGTCACTATTTTGAACATTACGTAATTGACAAAAATTTTCAATAATGAATTTTAACGACTTACAACCATGTAGCCTATGTACGTATGAAGACGTCTAAAGACAAGGTCACCAGGAGGATGTTTCCTTATATGTTGCAATACGTGTAAAGTGAACTTGCGTAAGTAGGACGCGGCTCTTTGATCCCAAAAGAGATCGGTGACCAATTATTTATGACGCAATCACTGCTGTTACGCAGAGTTAATTGTTTATTGTCATCCCGACTCCATGAGGAATATACAAACATGGAGTAATGTTAAGGTAAATTCACTATGAAGTAGTATAGTGTCACACGTCTCAAATAAAAAATGGTAATCGGCAATTTTTGTATTAATAATACATCTAAAGTTGGTTACACAGTTGCGTACTCATGTAGAGAGAATACACATGTGATATTATACAAAATACTGACAACATAGCTGATTTATCACTAATTAGTTTATTATCACGGTATCATTTCATTTTATTTTCCCGTTATTTAGGAACGAGTTTTTTAAGACACCAAGTGGCGGGACGAGCAAGTCATGCGCCTGGTGGTAAGCGACACGCCTGTTCATAGTAGTTGCAGTGCTACTCAGAACTTTAAATCGTAAAGATCTGAGGGGCACTGCCACTGCGACTGTCACCCTTTGACATAAGGTAGCAAGTCCCATGTGCATGTAACTTCACCAAGCACCCTTACCCTTCAAAACCGGAACACAGTAACGCTGACATTACTACTTGGCGACATAAATAGGTAACAAAACAGTACTTCCATAGACAAATTCTTTCACAAGGAGTTCTTCTGCTACTACACTTACACGATCCATGATCAGGGATTGAAACCGATGAAAGTTTTAAGAACAGTCACATCTTGTCTACCCTCTTTCGCTATCTACACCTAAATTCCTCTTAAAAAATCATATCGTAGTAAAAAACCTGTAAACCTTTTCGTAAATAACCACAAAAGTTTATAAAAATAAACGTTTTGATAAATCATAATTGATTTGTCAGTTTGTTTCAGATAGTTTTTTGTTTTTAATTCCAAATTTAAAGCAAGGAGCTTTGATACTCATTAATTGTTCCACTTAAGCATCCCTAGGTTTGGCACAAATCATTTAAATTCAACACATCCCACAACTATCATCAAGAACGTGATAAACATTCTCAACGACTATAATTATTAGGAATAGGTATAATACAAATTAAACAGGTAAATTTTTTGATAGAATTTTCCCAGAATGCAATCACTTCATTAAGTCTATTCAGAGGACAATTAGTTATCCATCCATGGAAATTCCTGTGGCTCAGGTTGAATATTTTTATGACACATACCTGCATCTTTCTTTAGACACATAAAAGTACTATTTACACAGCTAATGGCAACATGTTTTAATATTATATAAACAATCCGTGTAACAGGGCATTTTTTTAGCATACCAAGTGACGACCTGACGAGAGAACAAGTGCACCTGGTGATAAGCGACACGGCTGTTGCAGTGCCACTCACACACCTCACAAGGAGCTCTACTGCTACTACAATATAACCAATTTACTATGTGTATAAATAAACAAGCCATGTAATAGGGCAGAGTAAACAAGAAGTCACTATTAAAATAAGTGTGCTTAACGAGTGAACCAAGTTAGGTTCATTACCCACAAAGCCAAGAGTAACTCTGTAGTTACGGTTGTTTTGGCCAGTCAATTGCGAAACCCAAAAAGTTCCTAAAAACGAGAAACTTTCAATACATCACCTGTGAAAACACATAGTTTTCTTTTTACTTTAACAACACGTCAATGGTATAGGTTAATTGATTTGCACGCTCAACACAACGCCTAAAATTCCCGCTTCACGCTTCGTGCTATTCCGGTTTTGCGACTTCATACGAAATCAAGTCGTAACATTTCTGTGTGAATTTTTAAAGTTACAGAACAAGCGTTGTCTGCTTTAATGTTAATAATGCATTATTAAATCGTAAGCCCGGTATTTATAAACATATGAACGACACAGTATAAAATAAATTACAACTTTCTTATTAAAAAAAAAAACAATCTATTGAAATTTATTGAAATGAGCTAACTGAAAGTGGATAAAATTCAATAAACCAGATTCATTCCCTAATTTGCCACCCTTACAGGTGGAATATTTTCTTCAAATTTAAATAGGACCACTAATGAGGTATTTCCAACAAAAAAAGAATCATCGAAATCGGTTCTCAAATTTCGGAGATTATTCCGTACTACATAACATACACCCAAAAAAAATACAGACGAATTGAGACTCACATACATCAACAACCCTTTTCATGCAACATCTTCTATTCTTGTCCCTTCGGATCCCAGCCTTTTTGAGGAAATCACTGATCTCGTCAATGTAAGTCCTTCTGGGACGTCCTCTTAAAAGCCTTCCATCCCCATTCGCATCATAAATCAGTTTGGTAATTATTCTTGCCCAAATCGAATTCGGTTCGTAATATATAACAACAAATAACATATTTTTAGTCGATATAACGGTCAACAGATATACTTAATTTATGGTAAAGGTACTACATTTGACTTATTCTTGCATGATGTAAAAGTCACTAGGTGTAATAGACGATTGATATAATAACTTTCAATCTAATATACCGATGGCATAATGTTCATTTTATATAAACACTTCAGAGATAACATTCACTGAGTATAATATATTATACAATATATGATTCCAGTGGTGTTTAAGTGCAATGGTGAATGTACCGAATTTGTTGCATTTCCTAGTTGGTTCGATCTCCTCCTGTGGGTTTAGGTTAGGTTAGTATATGTAATTTAATATTCTGCTTAAAGTTTTAATAAATATATTTTATTACACAAAAAGCACTGAAGGCTAAAACAATTGTTTTATGCCATTTTACATTTTAATGAAATAAAAGAAATCTTATCAACATGATAATATATGGAACTTCAAGGTAAAACGAAATGTTGTGTCATATTATTTAGTTTATTATTTGGTAGTTCTATACCATTTACTTGTTCATTATGCCACCTAATCTTTATATCTAATGTTAGTTATACTGAAGTTTTATTATACACATTGAAATTATGCCTTTTGTTGTTATACCTTTTGTTGATTATAAATACAGTGACTGATTATAGCCCTAGAAATTGTATCAAATGTTGTTATACACACTGAACAGATTATTTAATTTTATTGTTGTCTTCCATTGCACACCCGCCCAAATCACCTTAACATTCCTTTTTTTATTCTAGTCCTCAAAGATCTTCCACACACACACACACACACACACGCACGCACGCACGCACGCACGCACGCACGCACGCACGCACGCACGCACGCACGCACGCACGCACGCACGCACACATCAAAAGTGCTGTAATAAAACAAATTATGTACTTTGAAATTATATAACCATCTTATTCAAGTACTAAAAACTTATCGACTAATTGTAGAATTCTTTAATCTCACTCCCATAAAGCTCCCAAGGGTGCGGATATTTCTTATCAGCTTTTATAATTCTTCTCTTATCCAGTGCTTTAAGTATCTAAGTGCTGGCTAATTAACGTCAAGGATTCTGCAGATTAATAAGATTCTTATTAAAAGGTATTATACAAAATAAATAAATATGACGCCATCAGTAATATTAATGAAGTGACGGCGCCATAATAAGTCACGCACGTAAATTAGCAACAGCTATAACTCATGAAGTGCAATATTGGTTTATAGCTTTTGAATTTTAATAGCGTTTATAATTATTCTGTACCTAAAATGTATTAATATAAATATCTTATGTTGCATTATTGGAGGCTAACCGACGTCGTCACGTTTTAGAAACATCACCCTATAGCTATATTTCACTTCTGACTTGTGCTCCGCCACGCTCGTGAAACCATGCAGCCTGACAGAGCTTTGGTGGATCTCTTAGACGTCTACGTACGTCATCGTTGTGTTGTGCGAGAGCGACATAAACCGCAAGATACTGCTATTCCAGCATAGAGATCGCATCGCTCTCGTGCAAGTCGCGCCCTGCTGTGTTGGCTCTTTATGGATTGCAATTTGCGATTTTTTATTTCTTCATAATATCAAGTGACAAGACGAACAAGTCGTGCAAATCTTAAGAACACTGCCACTGCGCCCGTCACTCTGATACATAAGTTGACAAGTCCCATGTACCTGTAATTGCACCAGCCCCTTACTCTTCCAAACCGAAACGCAGTAATGCTCACATTACTGCTTGGCGGCAAAAGCAAGTTAGGCAACTGTACTTCTCTGGATGAACACTTTCACAAGGAGCTCTTTTTTATAACATCAAATGACGGGATGAACAAGTCGTGGGCCTGATGGTAAGCTATGCGCCTGTCCATAACAGTTATAGTGCCACTCAGAGCTTTAAATTGCAAAGATCTGAGGGGCACTACCACTTGCGCCCGTCACCCTGAGACATAAGTAGACAAGTCCCATATGCCTGTAATTTCACCAGCACCCTTACCCTTCAAAACCGGAACACAGTAATGCTGACATTACCGCTTGGCGGCACAAATAGGTAAGGTGGCAGTACTACCCTGGATAAACTCTTTCACAATATATTTACCTAACTTTGACGACCTCCGAAGATAAGTGATTTGCACACCAGTTTTCATGGTGTCGCCCTATATAAGGTCCCGGGTTCGATTCCGACCAGGTAGAGAAACTATTCACAATGTAGAGAAACTAACTTTTATACATTATCTCGGGTCTGAGTGTTTGTGGTACCGTCATTGTTTCAGAGTTCCATAACCCAATTGCTTTAGCTACTTACTTTGGGACCGGAGCAACGTATGTGATATTGTCTAATATTAATTAATTTATTTACCTAAACTTCAAGTAAATAATACACATAAGTGTGTAATTGAAGAAGATGAAGTCACTGCCTCCGTGGCCGAACGGTTACCATGCTGGACTGCCACGCTGAGGTCCTGGGTTCGATTCCCAGGCCGGGAGAAATATGTGTATGTCCTACATTTATTTCGCTCGTGAGTTTGGGTGTAATTTGTGATTGTCTATGTGTGTGGCTATAGCACCCGCGACACTGGGTAGTGCGGGGATATGAGTGTGTAGCGTTATATTATATTATAAGTTGTAATGAATGTTATGATGTTTTACTTCCTTGATATTGATTGATTTATGATATTTATTGATTTTTGTGAAATTAATCCACAATTTTGGTACTAGATACAAAAAAAAACTAACACAGGTTCGAGTCTTAACAGATCAAAGGAATTTTTCTTTCTTTCTTTCTGCTTTCTATCTTTGTATTGATAATATCTATGAAGTTCTATAATATTCTGAGCATAGAAAATATTCGGTTAGATAAATACATAAAACGTTACATCAATTTGTTTTTTATAAAGTTTCTCAGTGGCACTGTCGAATCAGCTGTCGAATGACTGATGAACATACATTTGAAGAAATTGGCACGTAGTGTACAAGACGAAAAAGTTTGGTAACCTTAACCTATGTTATATGTAGATTGTGGGTGTGGTTCGTAATATATAACAACAAATGACATATTTTTAGTCGATATAACGCTCAATAGATATAATTAATTTATGGTATACAGACATTTGACATATTCTTGCATGATATAAAGGTCACTGGTTATAATAGACTATAGATATAACAACTTTGACTCTAATATACCGGTGGCATAACGTTCATTTTATTTAAACACTTCAGATATAACATTCACTGAGTATAATGTATTATTATAATTCCAGTGGTGTTTAGGTGCAATGGTGAATGAACCGAATTTGTTTGCATTTGCTAGTTGGTCTCTGGGTGACGGGCACAACGGCAGTGCTTCTCTGGTTTTTGCGATTTAAACCTCTGAGTGGTTTGCAAACCTGCAATCAGTTGAATGTTGTTTTGGGCTCTTTGGAGATCTGTCTCCAAAGCGGTCAAAAACAAAATTTGTTTTGCTGTCTCACATCACAATTGTATCCCGTAAGTTCAGATCGGTTTTATTATACACTAGTGCAGTCTCAGCTTATTGGTTAGAAATGACATTTGAATAATGTGCCTTCAAAATCCCCTAACCTACAATGTTGCATAGACACGAACGCCTCTGCTCAAACAATATAATCCTACTATAACAAACAAAGTCGTAGTAATTCCTCCAAACTCCTATTTACCAGAATAACATCTCAATAAAGTTCTTATACATAAACCAGTATAACACGACACCCGACGAATGCCATAAATTAAATTAAATAGAGGAAAATTCTACATATCCTAAGACCTTTTCTATAAGAATTTCATGTACCTACATATTACAAAATATCATCGACCTACATATTTCCATTGTACAGTACCTATGCATATTTAGCAATTTAGAAACAAAAAAAGACATTCGAAATCGCCAACTTGTATTGTGTTTACTTAGTGTAGTGAACTGTGGCGAAGAACCATTTCTTACTGTATTCTATTCATATTGAATAATAAAAATAATAGTGGTACCCTGAAGCTACGTAAAAATAATTGTTAGTGTACTCGTTTTACGTACCATTATCGTGCAATTCCCAAACTAATTATGAACTAGTTGTTTGTACAGGTATAAACGGTGCGGAAAAAAACAGATTGAATTTCCATAACGTGGGTTTTATATCTAATTCAGCCTATTCCTATAAAGAAATGCTATAAAGTATAAAGCGAGACCGTGTGTGAGTACGAGTGTGCATGCGTTTGTTTGTGTGTGTAGTGTGCAACAATAAAAGAAATTACTCCAAGAAGACTATAGCTCATCAATTGACATATCAATTGTGCAATGTACAAACTAGATATGATCTAATAAAAGGGTCGCGTTTCTTCCGGAGAGTTCTCGCGAAATCTCGAAGATTCCTGCAGCTACCGTATCGTACCTAGTTTTTACCTTACACAATCGACATAAAGTTAATTATGCTATGTACAATCGACCCCTAGCCTTTACCTTTTGTTTCTAAAAGCCTTCATATGCATTCAACAGAAAAGAATAAAAGAATTGCAGCTTTCAGATTAAAATTCATATTTACGTAATGTTCTTAAAGATCAAAATGGCTTAAAAAGCTTCGTAAAACGTCATTCACCAATGATGGAATAAGGAAAGCATACCAAAATTTATTTTACCCATAGATTAACATTTAAAGGTTAGAGCGGTTAATTAGAGCTCGTTGTGAAAGAGTTCGTCCAGGACAATACTGCCATCTTACCTATTTCTGCCTCCAAGCAGTAATGTGTTCAGTGTGTGTCAATAATTACTGTATTCCGGTTTTGAAGGGTAAGTAAGGGTGTCGGCGAAACTACAGGCACATTGGCGATGTCAGCTTTAAGTTTTAATGTGACGGGCAGTATCAGCGCCCCTCAGATTACTTACAGAGATACTTCCGTTGTCCATCCGACATCTGGCCAAAACAATTACTGTCAAATAAGACAAGTATTAAGCTTCAATCGCATCATGCGTCATTTCATTTGGTCGAATATTACTTATTTAAATAAGAATGGATGTAGATCCCCTGTTGCGGGTAGCCACGTTGCTTACCACCAAGCGCACTTCCCTTCAATTGATATCATATAAAACGGCAAAATTTAAGGGTAAGTGTGCTGGTGAAATTATAGGCAAATGAGATATGTTAACTTATGGCTCAACTCACACTGGCGCAGAGTCGAAGCGTCGCGGCGCGTCCTGTTTTTAACCGACTTCAAAAAAGTAGAAGGTTCTCAAATCGACTGTATGTTTTTTTATGTATGTTACGCGATAACTCCGGTATTTGTGAACCGATTTTCATGATTCTTTTTTTGTTCACATTTTGTTTGATCACAGTGTGGTCGACGTCTGGCGCCTCACGGCGCCCAAGTGACGCGTAAAGCCGCACGAATGCTACCAAGCGTCGACGCGCGTCGACGCTCGATTCCATATTTGCAAAACACAAATGTCTACCTTAATAATGGGAAAATAGGATGACTTTGCTATGGGCGAAAAACATGACGTGTCGCGACGCTTCGACTCTGCGCCAGTGTGAGTTGAGCCTAAGACTCAAGGTGACAGGCGCGGTGGCAGTTTCCTTTAGATCTTTGCGACTTAAAGCTCTGAGTTGCACTGCAACTGCTATGGACATGCGTGTCGCTTAACACCAGGCGCACAACTTTTCTGTCCCGTTACATGGTATAAAAAAATGCACTTCCAATCCGTTTCGCGTCAATGTAAATTGAGCCCATAGAGAATTAATGGTTTTATTGAGCGGGGCCCCCCCGAATGTCGGCTCGAAAAAGAATGAAAGGTCACCTAGTAATGGTTTGCGTCACGATCACCTAAGATGCACAGCTCTATGCGAAGGCGACGAGGACTCATAAAATCTGCATAATTAGCGCCTGCTGTCGTTCTTTATGTATTAATTCATTACAGACAGTCCACGGTTGAATTACACCTGCAATTTGTAAAGTTCTGTCATTAGACTACGTCTCTAATGTCATCGTTTTGCATAACAAATGATAGGCATGTGGCATTCTTGCAAGCTGCGCGTAGTGTGGAATGTTTCCGGATGTGCGTAAACAAATGGACCTAAACTTCGAAGGATTTAAGAATAAGTATATAGTGAGTGAGTACACTCAACGTTGAAATTTTATGTAAACGTTTAAAATATTTTAAAACATGATATTTTGAATTTTTTTTTCGGTATAAATCGCGTATATTTGTTTTGGTCCTCTTCAGTTTCCATATTCACGGGTGACTGAGGTGGCAAAGTCATCAAGTTTATGTCTAAAATTAATGCGAAGCAAACCAACCAATTATTAGTATCTTGCTTTAATGAAAATAGTTTCATTTCCTAAAGTCAGACAGGAGACTCATGACCAGCATTGGGAAATGGGTTGTTGATGTTCACGAAAAGTTTCGAAGGATATCAAAGTGTATTTTTGATAGAAACTTAAATCTATGGACAATTGAAAGGGCATCTTAAATTATATTATTGATACAAAATCGAAGAAACAAAAATAAGATGGATGTCAAATGCGCACTTTTAAAAAAAATGAAAAGAAAATATCCTTCGATCCGACTGGACTCCAACCAGTGTCTGTTGCCTCAACATGGCTATTGAGGCAAGGTCAATAACACGACGTTAATAATAATAACAAACTAGTGGAACCATTTTCACAAAAATACATTAATATCATATAATAAAAACATTATGATATTCAATAAAAATAAATATTGAAATCAAATATTTTTTAATACTTCGCAGATTATTGTCACGCTAACTGTATTACATTATTTATTAGTTTTAGCTTGAAATGTCTCTATTCATTAGGTAGTATTATAAATGTTATATCTTTTTGAGAGTAAACAATTATTTCTTTTTGAAAAATGTAATGCAATATTTAAATTGTATATAAATAATAGGTGGCAGAAATAAGTAAGAAGGCAGTACTGCCATCTTACCTATTTCTGCCGCCAAGCAGTAGTGTAAACATTACTACGTTCCGGTTTTGAAATTTCATGCACATGGGTCTTGTCAACATATGTCTCAGGATGACGCCCGCAGTGGCGGTGACTGTCAGTACTATACGATTGAAAGCTCTGAGTAACATTGGAATTGCTATGAACAGGCGTGTCGCTTACCACCAAGCGCACGATTTGTTCATTCCGTCATTTGGTATCATAAAAGAAAAACACAGCACACACTCACAGCCCCGCACTTAGCAACCCTGTATCGCGGGTGCCATGGACACACACATAGACAACCACAAATTACACCCAAACTCACTAGAGAAATAAATGTAGGCCATAAAAATATTTCTCCCGGCCCGGGAATCGAACCCGGGAGCTCTGCGTGGCTGACCAGAATGGTAGCTACGGAGGCAGTTAATAACAGTAATAAATCTCTATATTTATTTGGCATCGCTAAACACAGATAACCTGTAACTCGGCAACATTTTAGTACGAGTGATGACAAAAAGAACAATAAGTAATTTATTGTTATAAGTAAACTGTATTCTCTTATTATTTTGCAAACTTGATGCTATTGGCTGAGAGCGTCGTATAATGATTACAATTGGCACTATACTAAGCCAAGCCTATCTTGTGGTAAACCATATTTACGATTCTGTATAAATTTGATTTTACGTAGAACAGCGCACGTTTCGTTTCAATTTACGTTTTAATGTAGATTTTTTTTCATTATATCGACATTATAAAAGACAAAGGAAAGTGTGCTTATGCGATAGATTTATTTAGATCGATCGATTTAGATTGGAAAAAGTAGTTTCATTGTCACTTAGGGAGGAATGCGTACGTTACTTAAAAGAAATTAATACTTATAATTGACCCTCGGCTCCATAAAAATACAGGTGTTTTTGTTTCACATTTGGTCGATCCGATTCCCAGATGAGGTAAGTCTTAGTAACGATCTTCTTATGAAAGACTTCGTCCAGTGACGTACTGCCACCTTAGGTTGCTAACAAATAGACTGCATATTTGTAGTTAATTCATGCAGTATAGGCGTGAAGTCGTTATCAACTTCATGTAGTCGTGGTCTCACCTGCATGAAGTTAATTACGACTTCACGCATTAACTGTAAGCAAACAGTCAATCTGTTAGCAGCCTAACCTATTTCTGCCGCCAAGCAGTAATGTGAGCATTGCTGCATTATGGTTTTGAAGGGTACAGGTGTACCCCTAGTGCTGGTGAAATTACAAGCAGTTGGGACTTTCAACTTGTATATAAGGATGGTGGGCACGGTGACAGTGCCCCTCAAAACAGTTATGGATAGGCGTATCGCTTGCCACCAAACGCATGACTTGTTCGTCTCATTACTTCATGTCATAAAAAAGAGGAAGCAAGCAGCTTCTTAAAAGTCTTTGAATGCAGTATTACTTACTTTTTAAACTTACATAGACAACCACATTTTTTTTAATGACACCCAAACTCACGAGCGAAATAAGTGTAGGCCATAGAAATATTTCACACACATCTGCGTGATGGGCCAGCATGGTAACCGTTCGGCCACGGAAGCAGTTTAATCGACAATATTTAAAGTACTTTATACAATTTCAAGTATTTTAACCGACTTTAAAAAACGGAGGAGGTTCTCTATTCGATTGTACGTTTTTTTTTGTATGTATGCGCGATTTTTACGCGATAACTCCGGGATTTGTGAACCCATTTTGATGATTATTTTTTTGTTATAAAGAGGTTACCTCACTAGTGATTCCTGTAGTGATCTGAAGAAAATATTCCACCTCTAAAGGTGGTAAACTAAGGGAGGAACGAATTTTGAGGTCGGTTTTTTTAGTACTCTGTACTGAGACTACGTTTCTATAGGATTCCAAGAAACTTTTTTTTGTTCTAATTAAAATAGCTCTTATATAAATACGAGTATTTTGGAATTCATCGACGTCGGATAAACCTGTTTAACCAATATATACCCAAGACATGTTCAAATGCCTATGAAATAGGATGCCACTCGTGGGTCGGCCGTAGGTTGCCACCTACTCCGACATCTAGACTTATTTAATACTGCTACCTGAGTATTCGTCGTCATGACTTTTATGGTCTATTAACATTTAGTATTGAACGGTTGTGTTAACCGTTGTGCCTATTTTATTTTACTTCATAATAAAACCGTGGTAGCCGGTTTCATCTTTGTTTATGATACCACGGTCTAACGTGATGACTGATGATACTAAGTAACGACACTACCAAGTCGTGCTTCTGGTGGTAAGCGACACACCTGCCCATAGCAGTTGCTGTGGTGGCAAAGCTTTAAATCACAAAGACCTGGGGGCCTACGATAACCTTTCCAAAAATACTCTTATTTCAATGTAAGCTAAAAGTAAGCTTATTGTAATATTACTCATATTCGTACCAGGACGAACCTGTCAACCAAGTAATGTATTATTGCAAAAGTGATTGAGAGAATGAATGAATGAATGAATGAGAGAGAATGAATGATTTCCCAATATTGTCTATTCTTTACTAAAAATAGGAAGGAGGTAACTCTATATGAACTCTATATACTTAATGCCATCTCTTTCTTTTTTGATGTTCCGAATCGTCTTATCGTAGTATAATGTTTAAGTACTTAATGTTATTTACATTCAGAGAATTTCGGCTGTTAAGAAAAGAAAAGTATGTGATAATAAAATCTATGAAAATAATGTTGTTTTTAATAATTATAAAAGAAATAAAACAAGCTGAATCTTGATAGTCACGTAGTGCGTTCGGAACTATAGTCTGTGTCAACAGTTAGTTTCGCCAAGGAGCATATAGATGGCGCTGTTATAATTTTACGACATAAACATGGCGTATTTTTATTTAACGAAAAATTATTTACTATGTGATATTAAATAAAAAATAAACAAAATATTGAGGAGATATATGTAAATAAATAAGTTCAACTTAACTTTTAATCATTACAAAACAATATTAAGACAATAAAACTAAAAATATTATTGTTTCCATCTGTGTAACTATTTTAAGATTGCTAAATTTGACCTAAGAGCATTATTACTTTAATGTTAAAGTCGCGTCATAGTATGAACTTAGTGAATGAATAGTCACAAAGCTGCCAGTAAACGTCATTAATAAGCTTACTTCAAGCGCGTTATGGTACGAAAAGTCAATGTAAGGTTAAAATAATGTTGTTTTAAGAGGTTGTTGTAGGCCCTCTGAGAGGCACTGCCATCGCGCCCGTCACCGTCGCGCGTCGTGCCGTTTTATGATTTGGAGAAAAAAATTACGGAAAAGATTCATAATTCATTTATTCATTGTGTCATGTGGATTAGCAGAGCTGTTATATAATAGTATTCCAGAACATGAACCCTGTAAGGGCACTACAATGATAATAACTGACTAATTGTTAATCTCGTATACAAGCTGTGTCATTAATCATTTCAATTATTATGAAATTTATCAAAATTAATATAAAACTAATTAACATTAAGAAACATAATAAGTGATAAAATTTTTTTAACATTCAATTAATTAATTTATGGTCAAAATAATGCGTGAAGAAAAAAAATATGTACACAAAAATAATAATAATAGTCGTAACAAATATTCACAAATGTGTAACAAATGTTAACAAAGATTTATGTGACATGAGTATAATGTTATATATAGTATATGTTATTTGTTTGTGATTATAATGGTAAATGTAGATATTAAATTAAGGACACAAGTATATAAGTTTTCACATATCATTACATGTACTCTTGTTTATATATTGGCTAAACGGGTGAAACAGCATTCTGTAAACGTTACGACCACGTATTGTACTTTTAAAGCAAAAAAAATATTAAATTGAATTTAATCACCCTGAGACATAAGATGACAAATCACATGTGCCTGTATGTTCACCCTTACCTTTAAAAACTGGAATACAGTAATGCTCACATTACTGCTTGGCGGCAGAAATAAATAAGGTGGCAGTGCTTCCCAGGACGTACCGTTTCATTAGGAATTCTATTGCTACTGAACTACCGCCCTTCGTGCAGAGGCTCGTGTGTTCAAATCCAGTCTGGCACCTCTGAGCGTTTCAGAATTTAATTTGAAATTCACCATGAGCTTTACAGTAAAGGAAAACATCGTGCGGAATGCTGCACACATCTGCAAAGCAATTTAATGATGTGTGTGAAGTTCGCAACCGAAATTGGGCACACACGATAACTACAGCCTATGCCTCCCATTGTGAGAGTAAGATTCTATACAGGTTAACTTATTACTTATTATTAATTTATTAATAACGTATGTTAAGAACAACTTCTTGGCGGATTTCGATGTATAATACTTTTGCCCGTGTCTTAATAAACGTGGTCTGGTTAAAAAGTGACATGCAACGTGTTTATTTGTCACATAAGTAAATATAATAAGAAATAAATAATGTGTCAAATAACCACAGCAATTACCAGATCTCGATCTAGAGTATGACGCATGATATGCTCTTGAATATACAACAAACATAAAAGTAAGAAAAATAGCATTCGAACGCATAACGTTTAAACACTCCACATACAGAACTTTGTTTTTACTCGAGAAACAACTAATATACCAGTTTTGTAGCCAGCACTTAGTGGGGGGGTAATTGAAACCTAGACCGGTGGGAGGATCGCGTAGGCTGAAAACAATCAGCTATCGAGACTACATATACCGGTTACTTAATTGGGCTTTTTACAGACCTCTGGATATTGTGAGCTGTACAATATGTTATACAACGCTAACAAAAGAATCGTATACACTGTAAAATTTAATTCACTCGCAGACAGCGAAGTAAAAAACTGATTTATACCACTATAATTAACACGATTGTTATGCTCGCACCTTTAACATTATTTTGAGGAGTACATTGACAGCTTGGAAAAGATCTTTTGTTTTTTGTACCTAGTAAGCCTGCTGAGAAATGTCATCAACATAATCAACTCTTACAGTAGAAACTATCGCGGTTCCGTCCACCATTTTCCGGGTAGATTCATCTTTGTTTCGGTAAATAATAAAAAAATAATACGCTCCTTTTTTTAATTGCTTCTCGACTCTCGACTTCCACAGCTCCCGGTTTGACGCAGTAAAGTCAATCCCGTAGTCAGATCTACCTTGACGTTTCTCCGGCATCCACCAAGTGTGCGCCCATCTCTATTTATCTATGCTTAGCAATCCCTTTCCCGATATCGGCTATATGTATCTTCGCAGCGTACCTAATGAATAATATAATAATATACTAAAATACGAAAAATTATACATTTTGTTACGATACCAATCATTGTGAGTGAGTAATGTTAAGCTACACGTCTAAGCACAGCAATTGCAGTGTGGCTCAGAACTTTAAATCGCAAAGATCTAAAGGACACTGCCACTGCTCTTATCACATTGAGACATAAATTGACAAGTCCCATGAGCCCGTAATATCACCAGCATCCTAACCTTCAAAACCGGATCTCAGTAATGCTCACATTACTGCTTGGTGGCAGAAATAAGATGAACTCTTTCACAAAGCTCTATTCTTACTAAAAAAAAATACTATAACACTCAAACCTTTACAGAAAATGCTGTTTGTTCATGGTTCGTTTAAAAATGGTTCATTGACTGCATTGATCAATTTGACTTTAATAAACAAATATTTTAACATCCCAAAGGACTATTTTTTATAGTTTGTATTTTTAATTATTTATTTAAACTTAATTGCACACAAAACAGTACAAATGGCAGACTTAATGCCATTAGGCATTCCCTACCAGTCAACCGGAGAGCTGTGTTCAAAATAATTTTAGTAATATTTATTTATTAAATATCATGATGTATTACTACTACTTTCTGTGAAAATACGCCACTAGTTTGTTATTATTATTGATACAAAGATTGAACACAAAGAAAAATTCCTTTGTGTGTGTCTGTTGCCATGCCGGGGCCCCCGCTCTTCACCAATTGAGCTACAGACCGTGTGAGAAGATCTGATAAATTTATTTTATGTGTGTTATAGATCTTTGTATGGGTTTTTTAAACAGTATTTTTTCATGACATGGCAACATGTGGTTCCAGTCCAGTCAGATCTAAGGAATTTTTCTTTGTGTTCGATCTTTGTATTTTTGTACTTTAAGCATGTTCACAGCCATCAATCCATATGCATTATTCAATAACGTGTCAATCGCTGATAACAACATTGAGACGTTAAAGTGCATTAATACAAACATCAAGCAAACCACACCGGTTCTGCTACATAATTTGCACACACTATCAATCAAACAGACATTCGAATTTACTAACCACGCTGATAATCGAATAAACATGAGTCATCGAATCGTGCTATTATACGAGTATTTCGCCGTTCTCGATTACAAATAAAGACCACCCAATTCCTACAAGTTCTATAGAAAGCATCAGAAGGTACTCAAAACTTTAAATCAACTTGATGGCAAAAGCCCGGACGAAATGACTCTCATCCCTTGACGTACGGGCCGGACACTGGTGTGGGACGCCACATGCGCCGACGCACTTGCCCCATCGCATCTCCAGCACACCAGAAACAGCTAAGCTGGCGGAAAGACTAAAAAGTAATAAGTACCAGGATCTCGGCTCCCTTAGAGTCGAAACCCTTGGCTCGTGGGGTCCCAGTGCCCTTCATCTGTACAAAATTTTATCCAAAAAATTAATAGACAGTCTGAGAAACCCTTACCCAACGCATTAGCATAGCCATAAAAAATTTTACTTTCTATTACTTAAGCTGTTATTGTACCTTACCTGTATATTATCAAAATAAAAAGTATAATTACTTCTTTGTATAATTACTTCTTTGTTAATTATTTATATAAATATCGAACACAAAAAAAATACATTCGTTCCGACTGATCCAGCGCCTTCAGCAGTCACGGTGACGCTCCCCCAACTGAGATACGGAACGAACCGGCAGACTATACGATTTTTCCCACGTAAGGTCTACTAGTTCGCATTTATGTCAAACTAGTGGAGTCATTTCACAATAAAAATAATTGAATATCACGATACTAACAAATCGTGGTATTGTAGTCTACGCTCTACTCTATGAGTAGAAATACTGGCTGAATGAATATAGGTTTTTGTTTGGAATGTATTAAAAAAAATAAGATTGAAAAAAGAAGAACATCTTGGCAATTCTAGAAGAAGTTTCCATGAATCAATATGTAAAATACGTAATAAATATCTATTTATGAAGATAATCCCAGTTTTATATTCAAAAGTATACAATAAATTTTAATACTTAAATTTAGAAAAATAAAAATTTTTCATTTGGTTTTGACTTAAAATATCTGAGTAATGCCCCACTATTTAATTACGATAATCAGGTTCTCAAACTACCAGTTTCAAACCAGGTAAATGATAGAAATGTCTAGCAGATTATTATTATATTTTTTTTTTCATTCAAAATTGATATTCTTTTAATTTCATATGTAAACAATCGTTAAATTGAGTAAACTTTACTGCCCACCCTACACTTAGAAACTGTTTAAGAATAATAGTTATTGTTTACATTGTGTGAAATAAACTGAATAATGTACTAAATATGCCTGGTATAGACGATTATAAATATAGGAAATTAAATTATTATTTTTTATATATATTATTTTTTCGTATCTGAATCGTATATATTTATTTTTTCTAACAAACCAACGTTTCGGGTCCTTTACAAGTCCCGTGGTCAAAGCTGACTGTCGGACAATCAGAGTGTAAATATACGCGATTTGGATTCCAAAAAAAATGTTTCATTTCCTACGTGTAACACGCGAAAAAATTGGAATTCGAGATGATTAAGCAATTTTTAACGTTTTTAACGTACACACTGATAGCCCCGCACTAAGGAAACCCTGTGTCGTGGGTGCCGTGGACACACATAGAACACTCAAACTCACGAGAGAAATAAATGTAGGCCATACAAATATTTCTCCCGTCCCGGGACCTCTGCGTGGCAGACAAGCATGGTAACCGTTCGGCCACGGAGGCAGTTCATTGATTAAACTTGATTTGTTTTTTTTTCTAATTATTTCAAAGCAAGAAAGTGTAAATCCTGTGCATTTGTCATTTTAAAACGCCTACATCCAGTATACCTTTATCGTATCATTATCATAACTAACGTAATCGACGTTTTTAATGAAATTGAATTCCAAAACAAAATCTACAACTCCATATAAGCGGTTTTATTATATCTTATTTAGTTTCAGTTTGATTGTTAAGCAAAATCAGAGTACATAAAGACATTTTTCAAAGACATCAAGTATATAACCAGAAATAGAGACGAAAAATCATTTAATTTGTTTGAAAACTATTCTGCCATATCATTATTGTGACAACTACGCTCCTGTGGCTAGCCCGAGTTCGAAACAATTGACGGGTCGTCAATGGGTGTCGTCAACTGTTTCACTTCGAATCTTCCAGTTAACTTGAGCTTTGCTATAATAAACGAAAATTACATATTTAATATTTAATTACCGATGAAATGTGATTCCATTTGTTTTATAATTAGATGTTTTGCTGTTTTTCGCACACCACCGAATAGAAGAGCACGGCATTGTTAGAGATATTATCTTTATTACAACAAATACAGACTATTTTTTTGGAATATACGGAGGCGTACGCACATGTCAGTAGTTGACCTGTCTATATTTCAGTGCAAACGGGAGTTGATATTTATAAGAGCTGTATCGCTAATGTGTTACCAGGAATATATGACCCTTATTTCATGTCTATTTCTGGTTATATACTCGATGTTCAAAGAAAACAATGACTTTAGATGCCAGTATTAGCCGAACGGTTTCCATGCTGGTCTACCACGCTAAGGCACCGGTTTCAATTCCCGGGCCGGGAGATATAATTGTAAGGCCCACATTTATTTCTTTCGTGAGTTTGGATGTAATATGTGGATGTAATATGTTATTGTGTTTGGATGTAATATGTAAAAATCGAAAGTTATCAAAATGCAAATGTCGTTGCAAATGCAAAATTCCTTAGTTATAACAAACAAGGCAGTGTAGTGCAGTAACATAAATTCAGGAGACCGGTACCATCGCGTTTTTTGAGATTACCAATATTGATTCCATCGAATCGGCTTTCAAATACAATTGTAGAATTCAGTATTCTGCCGTCTGCTAAGAACTAAAATGGGCCTAAGTGACAAAATATTTTTTTGAGTTTTCAAAAAACCATAACCCCGTTTTCAGAGTACTGAAATTGTTTAATCATATTTCAGCTATGCGTAGTTAGGGTAAATTCTTAACTAATGTTAACTGTTTTCAAAAGAGAATTGTGTGCTCTATTTTTGCAATATAAAACGGTTATTTGACCATTTGTCA
Organism: Hyposmocoma kahamanoa; assembly: GCF_003589595.1. Classification (NCBI taxonomy): domain Eukaryota; kingdom Metazoa; phylum Arthropoda; class Insecta; order Lepidoptera; family Cosmopterigidae; genus Hyposmocoma; species Hyposmocoma kahamanoa. Next base: position 12,687,066 of record NW_020653726.1, read on the forward strand.
CTTAGTTGCGTTTTTATGCGTATTATCCTAGTTAGATAACAATCTTTCTATAGATTGTTGTATTGGAGCTCCATCACCGAACTTCATTAAACAAGCTTGGTAGGTATTGATTACTCCATCTTTATATTCTGAACTAGTCCAAAAATAAATATACAGGAAGATCGAGTTGTTAAGTGTTCGTGATTGTTACATATAGGAAATGAAAGCATTTTTTCGGGTGTAAATCGCGTATATTTGTTTTTTCAAACTAACCAATATTTCGTGTCCTTTACAGGTCCCATGATCAGCCATGACCATCGAATAGATTCAAATTCAAAATAAATGTAACTTTTTCATAAAAAAACGATCTGAATATATCGCTTCACATATACATCGCATAACATACATACAAAATAAAAAAGACAGTGGTAGAATTGAGGACCTCCTCCTTTTTTTGTCAACCCATTTATACGTCTACAACGGCAACGGGTCTCCTCACAGGCGAGGGTTTTGACTATTATCCACCACCTTAACTTTATGTGACTTAGGGCTTCACACGTTTTCAGAGAGTTGCGAACTTTCTTCAACACGCAGGTTTCATAACGATGTTTTCCATCACCGAAAAACTCATGATAAACTCCGAAACTCAGAGGTGCGAGCCCGTATTCGAACCCATACCCTCAGCTTGAGAAGCAGGAGGTCAAACCATTAGACTGCCATAGCTTTTTTAAAGAGACTATACAAATCGTTTATTTTTGTTTATAGAATTAAAGATCTGGTAATGTCCATTTACTTCTATCATTAGAACTAAAATGTAGAACCAGAAGAGGAAATTCTATTAATCAAATAAACATCATGACTCACCGAATTCTATAATACCCGTATTAATATATGATGATGACCACGCCCTTTCCATAACACTCGTATACGTCTTAAGAGATCTTGCTAATAATCCGCAACCTACACAACAGTGGTACCTCCCATGAATATATTATTGTACATAGCCTATGCAAAGATAATTATTAATACGGTTGCCTAATAAAAATAATTATTATGTTTATAATATTAATTGTAATGAATATTATGACGTTCTATCATCATTTATTTTTTGGAAAGATCTCCACTAGTTTGTTTTAAATACAAAGATCCAACACAAAAAAAGTCTTCCATCTGACAGGACTAGAATGTGAATCTGAGCCAAACCAGAGCGACCTACTGACCTACAGGTCGAGTCAGCAGCCTTTACTAATTATTCTCTACGTTTGTTACAGTTCTTTGTTTTTAGTATTAACAGATTTTTGCTGCTATTGCTGCAGAATTTTGCTGTGTTATTGTAAAATGCTCCGCATCAGTTGGACGGACAAGGTCACGAATGTCGAAGTCCTTAAATATATGGCGAAGAAGGTGGAGTTGGTACGCACTGGCAAGCAGCGGAAGGTTGCCTATTTGCGTCATCTACTGCGACATGACAGATATCATCTACTACGCACCATAACGATCGGCAAAGTGGTTGGGAAGCGAAAGGTTAGAAGAAGGAAAATGTTATGACTTCGTAACATCAGGGAATGGACCAAGGTCAAGACCGTGGTACAACTGTTCAGGCTGCTGAAACTGAAAACTGCAAAACTGACTGCCGCCCTTCGTTAACATAGAGGCACTTGAAGAAGAAGAAGAATAATTTTTGCCGTATCTGTAAGAAATACGTTGAAAAACAGGAAACAGTTGTCAGGTTTACTGACTGGATCAGTAGCTCAATTGGCAGAGCAGTCGTCATGGTTTGACACAGGTGCAGATTCGATTCCTGTCAGACCGACGAGTAACAGTATTGTAATTCGTAACATAACAATAGGAAAAAAACACATCGACTATCTATATTGTGGATAATTTGTTTATTTATAAAAATAGCTACATAACTACGCTATACGCCCTTTTTCCATCTGGTCTGACCAGACGTGACACTTAAGCATAAATTACCAAATAAAACAAGCTATCTTTGAGTAGTAAATTTATAGTTCAGACTCAATGTTGATGCTTGATTGTTTTTTGTTATTCATTAAACTTGTTATAATACGCCTATTCGCCATGTACTACGACATGACAGATATCATCTATTGTACACCATAATGATGGGCAAAGTTTCTGGGAAGCGGAAGGTTGGAAGAAGGAAAATGTCATGGCTTCGAAACATGAGGGATTGGACCGGCATCAAGACCGTGGAACAACTGTTCAGGCTAGCTCTGGACAAAGAAAGATATAGAATACTGATTGCCGACCTTCAATAATGGAGACACTTAAATAAGAAGAAGAATACGCCCCAATAAACACACCAAGTGCGTCAAAAATTACATTGAAAACACAAAGTATAACAATTTATATAGAAAACAATTGCACAATATCAAGTACCCAAATTAGTTAATGAACTACCTGCACAACTCAAAACTGAAATTAATAAACTTTAACAGTATTTTTGTTAAATAAATCAAGGTGTAATTAAAAATTAAATTAAGAACGAAACAAAACACTTCCGTGTGTTACGCCCTAAAAAAAAATTGTATAACTCTGGAATGTGTGAAGTATTGGTGCACTGTGAATATTGTGAATCTCGAAACAGCAGGTGGCATTGATACCTACCCACATTTTTTGTTATTTATTTTTTTTAATTGTAATTTTACTTGCATTTTAAATAGCAAGAATTTAGTTAATATTACAAATGAGTCACACTAGCGTAATTGTTAACATTATTTTTTGTTTGTATTCTTCTTTATTTAGGAAATAAAACTATTTTTCCGGATTTCAATCGCGTATACTTGTTTTTTCAAACAAACCGACACGTTTCGGGCCCTTTACAGGTTCCATGTACTTATCATGCCACAAAAAGCCACCATGTTGAACTGTGCATGGGATATGTTTGCCATCGTGGTGAAAAGATTTACCGATTGGCGAAAGATACTCATCCATAATTTACAATTGAACATTGTCCAAAAATAATCATATGAACACCTTTTATTTACGAAGATAATATATGAATAGCTGAATTGATAATACGACGCCCTGTAAACGTTGCCTGATGCTGGTTGTTACACTTAGTTAGAAGAGGCATTTTTTTATAGTATCAAGTGACGGGACGAACAAATCGTGAGCCTGATGGTAAGCTACACGTTGTCCATAACAGTTGCGATGTCACTCAGAGCTTTAAACCGCAAAGATCTGAGGGGCACCGCCACTGCGCCCGTCACCCTGAGACATAAGTTGACAAGTCCTATGTGCCTGTAATTTCGCCAGCACCCTTACCCTTCAAAACCCGAACACAGTAATACTGACATTACTGTATGCAGCAGAAATAGGCAAGGTGGTAGTACTTCCCTAGATAAGGACAAGGAGCTCTACTGCTACTATTAAATGCTATAACACTGAGACTACAGCTGCATAAGTTTTCAATTAACAATCACTATTTTACTTTGTACTTCAATATGGACATATAATAACCGGTGGAGTAAATTATAATTTTATTATATTACTCATTTACACTAAGAATTTCCATGCTTAGAAATCCCCAACCACACATTTGAACGATGTTTGCATTAAATATTCTAAAAAGATTTGTTTGTTTGAATGAGATAATCGGACTCTACCGTAGAATTATTCACCAATCTATTTAGGGTTTGTCAAATTGCGAATACATTACAGAACCAAGTGTTATTAATAACAACGCGTACATTGTCATTTATAAGGTTTAATTAAATGGCTTACAAAATAATTACTACATCGACTCAGGAGGTGACTTTGCCCTGTCGGTCGTCGGTCATTTGACGCAGCACGACATGTCAGATTTGATCTTTGAACGAGCGGCGCGTTTGTACCGCGCGTTTTTGTGCAGTGAAGTCATAGTCGTAATTACCGGCTTGTTAAGGCGACTAACTAACCAGCAGAATGCTAAATGGTTAAGTGTCAAATAGCAGCAAATATTTTAGACTTGGAATAGAAGATGCATTTCTGTGACAGCAGTACAATTGTTGTATAAACATTACTGCCGTATACAAAATCAATTTGTCACATACTTAGAAACATTATATTTATTTATGTCCCTTTGTCGTTGGTTGACTTTGTGTTTGATATAGTTGTGTACACGGAAGAAGAAAAAAACAAAGGAAGTGCCTTAAATCTCGAATTACTATCGAACCGCTGTCGCCAAAACGATCATATTCATAATTTGATACACTATGAAATCTTGGTAATGATTGGCCGTAGTTTCAAATTTAAAAAGAAATAACAAAACTGGACTAGTGCCCAGGTACCTACCGACCTACCGCCGCCCTTCCTATATCTACCGCAAAACAGAAGCGCTTTGCTCCGGATTAAACTGCAAAAAGAATCAGCTCAAGCACAGGCACAAAGACTTCAGATCTGATAGCCCACGGCATCACATTAGCGACATTAAAGGCACTACCATAGTATTAATGGACCAAGGACTAGAGGACTATTAATCGCGATATAAGACAGCGTAGTCGGGTATTTAGTACCCATATTGGTACATCAGATGTCGCGACGAGTACCAAATAGCTATTTTTCTAATTAATTGGTTTTTCATTGACATGCTGCAATTCATCAAAGCTACTCTAATTTCTAGTTATAACAAAGAAATCAACTAGATGGCGCGTATTGCACAGATTTTTATGGATACTTTTATTTTAGTTGGGATTAGCGCCATCTACCCGTATAAATATTTTTTGCAACGCATAATGTCATCTATAGATACACATATTAGTTAAAGTTCAAAATTTAATTTTGGCTCAATATCTGAATAGTATTACAAAGAAAAAACTAACTTC
>NW_020653726.1:12692273-12708592 GCF_003589595.1 Hyposmocoma kahamanoa
TTTTTCTGTATCTAATGGAGCAATAAACACGTTTTACGTACCATGTACTAGGTAGTCAACCGTGACCATGGAACGTGTAAAGGGCCCGAAACGTCGGTTTGTTTGAAAAAACAAATATACAAATATTTAAATCCGAAAAAATAGTTTCATTTCCTATGTGTAACAATCGCGAAAACCTAAGAACTCGATATGTTTTACGTAACTCAACTTATTCCACGAGTGGTGCGATCTGTGGTATGGGGATTAGCAATCTGCTTGATTTGTTGGCCCATGGTATTACAAATGTCTACAGGCGGGAGTTATTCTATGTAGCGGACATTCACACCCTCTGCTTATCTAAAAACCATAAAAATATACTAACTGCATTGACATAAAGCCATGCGCATTCTTACTACATAAATCAACTAAAGTGATGACAAATTTCATTTTTCATTAATAAAAGTTTGCCATTTCATACACTATGCTATTTAAATGCCAATTCACATTTTTGCATTATGAATTTAAAAGCCTTGGAATTTCTATAGTCATTATACAGCTAGCATATTTCCTTATCATTTAAAACTTCCACAAAGCTGTCACCTAAGTCACGCGTTGGCACCTAAACCGTAGTAAACATTGCCACCGTTTGCACGACTGTCACACCTTAACCCCGATTCAAACTCTTCGATATTTTAACCGAATCATTCGATTAGATATCGTTCTTGAATCGAAAGGTGCTAATCAAAACATTCCGAGTTAAGCATTCGATTCGGATTCGGATACGATATTGTTGTCCAACAGCGTTTACGGAGTTAGTCGGTCAAATAGATTATATAAGAAAAATGAAAATCCTTCTATATACATTTTAAAGATGTTCTTACTTATATATACATACATTCTAAAGGTATAAAATATACGAATGCATAATAAAATTGAACAAAATCCAGACTGTTTTAAATAATATTAAGAGATTTCTACATCACGTTATTGCTTTGTAAACAATAGGACGTTCGATAACTTTCATTCTATAACTGTGTTCTGAATAACGTTTGTAAGTTTGCCGGTCGAAAAGTTCGAGTAATCGTACGGGCGTCACGTCGTTTCGGTTCGGTTTCTAATACGACAGTTTGACGTTCGATTCGGGTGTTGTGAATAAAAATGAAAATAAATCCGTCGACAACTGAATTTTTGTAAGGTTCAGAATCGACCCCCTTAACCGAGAACTAGTCGAGTCGGATATCGAATCATACCAAGTACACTTCCACGATACGCGTAGTAGTATCAATTATATAGAGCCAGCGCGTGAGTGTCTGTCACAGTTACCACGGCAAAAAATTCTCTGGATTGAATTTTAGATTTCTTTTAACCTTGCAAAATATATAAATGACAAAGATAATAATAGCACAATATATGAATGTTTAAAGTTGCAATGAGTCGTCCTTAGCCAGCTGTGGAAAGAACATTTTTATGAGAGATCCAAAGAAAAAGGTATCTGGTTCAAAACAATTCAGCCTGAGCCACTGGAAGTTCCATGGATTGATAACCGTTTGCTGAGTAGACTTAGTGTTGTGACGGCTCTGAGGTTGCGCTCTGGGCACGTACCTTCAAAGAAGTTTACCTTTTTGATGGGCATTACACCAACTCCATATTGTAGCAATTACGGCATCATTGAAGACGTTTACCACATTTTGATGGTACCACGTGCTCGGACCGAGAGACTCAGGAGACAGTTGGACAGTGTAGTTAACATACGGCAGACTGGGTGGTGTAACAGCATACTGGCCGTTCCTTCGTCGAACGAAGCCAAGATACTGTACAAAATATATTTAGATAGTCTCAATCTAGGTTAGATGTATCAGTTAAGTAGCATTACGGAGCGACATTACCATTAACATACACGGTAAAGCTCCTTAAATTCAGATTAAAACAAAAATCATACTTAGTTACCAAAACGACTGTTTTATTATACTGTAACAGAATATGATGACAAGTGTAGAAAAACAAATAATTATTTTAATAAAGAAAATGAAGCTTACTAATTTAATAAATATTACCTTATTTAAAGATCATAAGTGACAACATAACCAAAATTCAATGAAAACAATATTGCTACATATATTCAAAAATAAAGCGTTGAATAGAAACAGGCAGAAATATTTATTTATAATGCCATACTTCAGGGGCGCTGTTAATCCTAAGGCACCGTGTAAGTAACACATCAAAAACCGGTTTGCTTTAAAAATTAGGAACCGTAAAATCTCTGGTAATAGTTGGAATATTGAAAATTAACTTGTGATCCACCATCAACATGTTCATGGGAGATGATAAATGCAATAAACAATATGAGTCACTTTTGGAAGTGGGCTCTAGACATCTGTAAGGCTGCATATGCAATGGTAGTAGACACTGCAAGTCATCTCTTGTGTTTTATGGCTTAATTGTTTAGAACTTAGGTGGTGCTTCTTGTATTCGAGAACCACGCAGCAATTAATGCCACTAAATAGCACATGCGGTTTGAGTTATTCATAAGAAAGAATGTAAGGAAAATGACACCTCCAGTGAATATCTAGTCCGTGGTCAGAGAATGTCCATATTGGGGAATGACATCATTATTGTTTTTCGCCATAAATGACGGCATTAACACGTGGCCGAAAAGAGAGCACTTTTTGCCGTAGCAAGTCAAGGTTTCCTGATGCCAATTATGATGAAAAAACATACATAGGTAAGTACCGCTGCCTGTCGTATTCTAGAGTCGAACGGTTTTTGTTTACGTCTTATGCGTATCGCTTTAATGTAACAACATGTACGAGTATGTATGTACATAAAATACTTAAATAGTTGCCAGCATTTATATTACAAAGTGCTTGTGGCGAACGAAAGCTCGCCTTTTACTTTAGAATATTGAAGTTTGTGTTATGATATTTTTCAAATTTATCCTTTTTTAAAGTGTCTCCTTTTCATTGTTTGTTGAAATCAACTGTACATCCGAGTGGAAATGGTTTCTAAAAATTTCCATCTTACCATTTCCTATATTATATTATAAGATTTATTTAGGAAATTATATAAATAGTTTGAAATTAAAATAGTGTGTTAAATAAAAATTCTCCAGAATAGGCCTCTTTGACAGTCATTTTTTTTTTGACAGGGCCGTGTGAAAACTACCGGTTTAATTTAATTTGCATCATAATTGGATCATAATAATTTGTATTGATTTGCATGTCGCGTTTTTCTTTTTTTACCCGACTTAAAATAAAGATGACGTAACTGCATAAATAGTGAGCATATGGCAAAAAAACAGGTATGCGAACTTGATTATGTTTATACACATTTATATTAATTAACACAACTAAATTGTGAGCGATATGGTGTGAAAGATTCTAGTGACTAACATAAAAAAGAGACCGCTTCCATGGTTCCGTTATTTGAAAATTAATGAAAATAAAAAAATATGGATAAAAAGTTGAACTCCTTCCCTCCTAGTCAAGAAATCAAGTCAAAATATCAAGAACAAAACAGGTGTGCATAAAGACTGGAAGTAACGAAAACAAAATGTTAAGGCTACAACCCGTGGAAACGCATAGTCTCTGTATGTATACAGGGTGTAATAGTTAAGTGCACCTAGACAATATTCTGTAAATATAAGAAATATGAAAAACCTTTAAACTGATATCTAAAGTACTTTACCTGATGACATCAATATTTTTTTTAAATAAAACTAGAAATACCCAAAATTTTAACATTAAACGCTCCCATACATTTAATAAACATTCGTAGAGTGGCTTCGGTTTCGAACAACTGCTTTGAATACAAAATTGTGTACTTACTTAAAAATAAACATCACTTTGTTTTAATTCAATTGAAAGATGGTTTTATTACTTTATTTATAGCAGTTCTGTTTTCTGTAAAGTTATTGTTCTCTTTTAAAGTAGGTCAATTAAAACCTCTCTATGTAATGTCATATTAAATGTATGCGTTTTACGTAATAGTTTCGATATTTCTAGTTATATTTAAAAAAGTTATTGATATCACTTTCTATATCAATTTGAAGGTTTTTAACATCTCTTATATTTACGTAATAATTGCCTGGGAATACTTAAGCAATTACACCCTGCATATGTACTACCAGTAAAGTCGACGTGTTACTATCTTAAGGGTTCTTTTTGTGGCATGTAAGACTTAGTTTGAATTTTATTAGGTATAAACAAAAGAGTCTCACAAAAAAAGGTTCAATAAAGCTAGCTTGCAAACAAAACTGTACTGGAACTGGCAAGGCTTCAACTTTGTTAATAGTGCATAGCTAAATTCTTAGTAAAAACTAATAAGAAACCTACTCGGCATTCCTTTATTTTCCACTCGTGCACCTACCATTTAATGATGCTGTACGTAGTTTTCCTATGATCCACTAAATAACTAGGTATATAATTGAAACTGGGAATTAGTTTTCCTGTTAACAACCGCAACCGATTACCTAGTCATAAGTTTTTGTATTGGAAAAATCCGTGATAAAATTAATAAAATCCCATTTTTAAAATTGTAGGTAAGTTGCGCTATCAACTTAAAAAGCACTTGTCATCTATGATTACCTTTGTGGTAAGCGAACGTTTTCTAAATTAAGAATTTAATTACTTAAATTAAAAATTCGGAAAAATCGCATGATTATGGGACCTGTAAAGGGCCCGAAACGTTGGCTTGTTTGAAAAAACAAATATAGATCCGAATAAAACAGTTTCATTTCCTATAGATTTATCAGAGAGCGCACTATAAGTTTCCGGCATTGGTCACTTACATAAGCAATATTTAAAAAATAATTACAGCATTTGAAAATGGAACTCTTTGGCTGTACAATACAGTTTGTTTGTTTGTAGAATACACCATGGATTTAACTCGTGAAAATTTACGTAGTATGATTTTCTACGACTTTAAGTGTAATTTAACAGCCAGCGGAGCTTCGCTCGGCTTCAAACTGCTTTTGGCGATGAAGCACCATGCAAGACGACTATTTATAGCTAGTTTGCAGAATTCAAACGCGGTTGTGTGAATCTCAGTGACAAATTTTCGTGATGGTCGCCCGTCCACTGCTGTGAACAACAAAACATCGATGCTGTGCACCGTATGATCAAAACAGACAGGCATGTGACATACCATGAGATTCGGGCATCTTGAGGCATAGGCATGGGTCAAATACAATCAATACTACACAAACATTGTCGTGTGAAAAAGCTGTGCTCTCAGCAGATCCCACACAATATGACTGAGGCTCAAAAAACGGATCGCGTCACTTGATGAAATGCCATGCTTACTAGATTCAACAAAGGTGCGTCAAATTTGGTGTCGGACATAGTAATAGGTGACGAAATATGGATTTATAGTTGCAATCCCAAAACAAAGCAACAATCGAGCGTATGGGTCTTTCGAGATGAGCCGAAACCAATCGAAATGGCGCGCTTGCAAAGTGCCTCTAAGCGGATGATTGCTTCTTTTTTTAATAAAACTGGACACGTGGCTACTTTTACTTTGGAGAACCGTAGTACTGTAAATAGCGATTGGTACACGACCATTTATTTGCCGGAAGTTATTGACAAACTCCGTAAAAACAACCGTAAACGCCGTATCATCTTGCACCACGATAATGTCAGTTCTCACACGGCCAGACAGACAAACGAATTTTCGAAGGTGAACAACGTTGACCTTATACCGTACAGTCCTGACCTGACACCTTGTCACTTTTATTTATTTCCAAAAATTAAGAACCATTTACGCGGTCAACTATTTTCATCACCTGAAGAGGCTGTCCAAGAGTATAAAAATATGTTTCAGAGATGTCACGGAGGAGTGGCATAAAGGTTTTGAAAATTGGTTCATTCGTATGAAAAAGTCCATTGAAGCTAACGGAGAATATTTTGAGAAACAACAAATTCATTTCTAACCATTTATAGTATTTTTTTCTTATTCATTCCGGAAATTTATAGTGCACCCCACAGATACGTGCTGTTAACAACAAGTTGGATACGGTTATCCCTAAATAAATTTCAATTTAAGCAGTTTTATTTTACCGGTATTTCTTCCTTATTTACTATTACAGCAACGTATACGTATATTCACTTCATTCTTTCTAAGATCCTATGCCTAAATTACATATTAGTTTATTTAAAAAGTTAGAATATAAATCTTCTTCGTAAATACCTAATAAGGCAAAGACAAAAGCGGCCAGTTTGTTTTTGTTCCTCTTATTAATGTCTATTACTATATTTCAATACAAAAATACTGTTTTTCTTAACATAAATTATATAAGATAAACTACAACACTACGGTTTTTTTAAAGTAACTTTAGTTCCGAAAATATGGCGGGCTTTTGAAGTTACAACTACAGTCTTTACAAAGATTATTTTTATTGTAAGTATGCTATGAAAAAAAAAACGAAGAAAGAAATAGTGATGAAGAAAGGCAGAACTATATTCCTTATCTTAAACTAAATTACAAAAGACTTTATCCTGAAAATTCCACTAATTACTAATTCAAAGTTTTTGTTCAAAGTGATAGGAGATAATGTGATTTAAAGTGTTAGTGAAAGTGAAAATATAAATATTGACTCCCGCTGCTTAAAAGACTATGTAAAAAACTCAAATAAGTGAACTAAGTTATTTAAGAGAAAGTGAAAACATAATGCATTAGAACCAGAATGAAATATATTACTGAGGATCCCGATAAATAAACGAAGACATGGCTCAAAGTACTTGCATCCAAGCCAAAGCTCTTAATAAAAAAAATCTTAGTTCCTATTTTAAATATACTAATTGACATAAATATTATTGTTTCATTTCACAACGTTCATATGACATACCGGCCGCATTAAATGCTTAATTTGAAAAAGAAACTACTTCAATCATCTTTTGATTTCGATTTAACGTTCTGTTATAGTAGCCAGTAACCACTGGCAATTATGATTATAACAATCATAACGATCGTTATTATCATAATTCAACATTTTCTTGACGTTTCTCTGAATATTTCCATGAGTATAGATTATTAAGAAACAAATCGTGACGTAAAATTCCCAAGGTGTCGTACACTGTGTTTGTCAGTCATCGTCGTCAGTGAGACTAATTGCATTATGTTTATTAAATGAATGGAATACTAATTGAAGTACAGCCTACATAAAGACAGCGGATTTATGTGTTGGGCTACCGATAACGATCAAACACTCCCACCAAGCTCTGTAGTCTTTATAAATTGCTGCATAGTTTACCTATTCTTCGAAATAATTGCTACATGCCATTTTTCTTGACTTTCAAATGATTTTAACCAAAATTGAAAAGATACAGCACCTACATTCGATCTTTTCTATACCGATATTTAAGAAGTTACCGTGGCAGTCTAAATACTTTGACCTACCTGTAGCAGCCACCAGATGTGCCAGAATGTCGAACCCTCCTCCAACATTCAGGCACGTCTTAGTGCAAGCAAAAGATAACAGTAAGAATACGTATCGTATAGTATAAATAGATTTCACAAAATATAATACATCAGTCAGTCAGTCATCTACCAACCAACGACTAATTTATTTCTACCTTATATCACCATGGCGCAGCGACGACAACTAACACCCTTTCACCTGTGTCATGGTACACTACCGCCTCTCAAGCAGAAGCCGTGGGTTCGTCTCCGCGCCGCCTCTCGCACCTCTGAGTTTTTCGAAATTTATGTGCAAAATTTAATTTGTAATTGACCATGAGCTTTTCAATGAAGGAAAACATCGTGATGAAACCTGCACGTCGAAAAAGGTTCACAACCCTTGGAAAATCTGTAAAGAGCCCAACCCGCATTGAGCCGAAGTGACGGACTACGGCGTAAGCCCTCCCCTTGAGACACCCTTGCCCAGCAGTGGGACGTATAAATGGGTTGATGATGATATTTAAGCAACCAATTATGGTTGAAAAGACAAAACTTATAGTATATTTACCTATCTTCAAAGATGTAATACATACACATTGGTTGAGACTTTTTTTATGTAGGCAGCAAACAAGCATACGGCCCGCCAGATGGAAAGCGGTTACCGTCGCCTATGAACACCTGCAACTCCAGGGGCGTCACGAGCGCGTTGCCGACCCTTTAGGACTCTTCTCAAACCCCTTTTGAAGGACTCCATGCTGTATTCCTGCGGGAAACCCCCCACAGGGAGTTCATTCCACAACCTAATTGTAGGTGGGAGAAAGCTCCTCTGAAACCGTACAGTATGAGATCAACTCGGTTCCAGAGTGTGAGTATGGACTCCCCGTCTGTGGCGAGCGGTGCGATGATAAAATGTTGCTGTTTGGTATCATGTCAAACAGTTCTTCAGAACATTGGCCATTGTACAAGCGATAGAACAGGCATAGGGAGGCAAAATCTCTCCTCCAAGACAGTGGTTCAATATCGTCTGTAAGCACAGGATCGTCAACAATTCTCATGGGACATCTTTGAACCTCGTCAAAGGGCCCAAGTTGGCATCCAGGAGCTCCCGCCCAAAAATGGCAGCAGTATTCCATGTGGGGACGGACTTGTGACTTATGAAGTAGCAGGCACTGCTCCGAAGTGAAATACCGCTTAGCCCTGTTGAGCATACCAAGCTTTTTGGACGCCAGCTTGACTTTGCCATCTAAGTAATTACGGAACTGAACGTCACAAGACATGTCGACGCCAAGGATCCCGATGCTCTCCGAGATATTGAATGGCTTGCAAAACACCTTTTTTACATACTGTTTAACTTCTGAAGTTTCAAGCAATACTGAAAGACAGCATAAGCGTCATCAGTGCGGCGACAATGTCATCGGAGGTATGCTTAGACATTTTTTCATCGAGGTATGCGACTTCTATTGCCTATTTATTTAGATTTCTGTGATGACACCGCGATTTGACAGTTTGGAACGGACCCGTTTGACAGTTTCGAACGGGCCCGTCTTTTCGTTGTCAGACTTCGAGAGTAGTCCCGTGGATCATTCATAATGGGAAAACGGCCGTACCTACGGATTTCGTGCTTTGAGAATAGAGCACCAGATGTCCCATAAGCTCGTTCTAATTAGGATGCTGATGCTAACAAGAATACACTTTTAATAAAAAACTAAGATGCGTATTAAAGTACGTAGTAGTTTAACTTTTATTTTTTTTATGAAGTGTATTTTACAGATAGCCGCTAATGGCCTTGACTGTGCCACAGAACAAAAGGACAATCTGAAGATTTCTTAACCTGTATAAATATTTAAGTAGTGGAAAATTCCCAGTTGGGCAGGAACCTCGGCTCAGAACGCTAATGGACCCTCCCGCCAGAAGGGCATGCTACAGGAGAGAAGCGGGCGAGCATACGCTCAACTGGGAGGCTTTTCCTCGCCGACAAGGACAGTCATTTCATGAGGAAAGATTAAGGTTTTTTACGCGTCGCCAAGTAAATCTAAGAAAAATTTTAATACCACGACTCAGAAATGATCAATATAAGTCAATGCCATATAACTTTATTTATGTGATCATGTAAATGAAACTCATTCAAACTCACTTATTTATCAAACTGAAATTCATTATTTCTTAAATATTAATTATTTATAGTACGCCACAACAGGCGTATTTAAAATTGTTTCACCAGAATCGTTATTTCAACAAATGATCAGGTTCCTTATGCCAATTATAGTTAGTGATTTTTTTCTGAACGATAATAACAGATATTTACATGTCATTAAATAGAGTAAATAATGTACTTAAAATTCTTAATATAGAAGATACAATAGTAAAATATCTAGAGGTAGACTATTTTATGGATAGCCGCGCTCCGGGGCATTTAAGAGTTTTATGATCGCAATTTTTTCCCTAAGTCTGATAGCTATGTCATTATAATAAGAATGTTTATTTGGAACAATAACAAGATTTACATAATAACTATAACTTCGATAATAACTACAACAGTTAAATATCAACGCCCATCTCCTGTTAACATGTGGAATCAGACGTATCTTACTATGGTATGTTAAAATCAGTTAGCAACTTTACCCAAAAAATAAACATTTAGACAGAGATATTTATATTATTGAATATTATGTTTTTATTGCCATGACATTCATATTTTTTGTGAAAATACTAGTGTAGTAAAAAGTAGTGGTACTTTGGCGTTATTAATGATAACAAACATCGAACATACACAAAGAAAAATTCCCTTTTCAAAAGAAAGTTTTTTTTGTGTTGAATCGAATCCATTCGAACCAGCAACCGTTTACCAGACCGGGGCTAACCGCTCTCCCAAGTAAGCTACGAAACACTCAGCAGACCTCACAAATTTCTCAATGTGCTGGTTGCCAGTCTTTGTTTTTTTATTTAAACGGATTTTTTTTGTAACGCCATCTGTGAGCCAGTCTTTAAAAAAACAGTCAAATTGGAAAATAACAAAAATTAAATTTATCCAGTTGCTGGTTACATAAAATTGCATTGAGTTAGTTATGGCTAAGTAGTTTAAAATAATATCAATAAAGCCGTGTAATTCCTCGTTTGTTTGTCTCTGTACTTTTTTCTTATGTGCAATAAAGAGTATTGTATTGTATCAGGTATGTTTGCCGAATATCCTGCGCAAGCTGGTAGCTTCGATGATACAACGCGTACGGGACAGTACCAGCGGTGTCCTGAACACCATTCTGTAGCTGGTAAATTGTCCGATAGTAAGACGCAGGAATGTGTGTCACATGCGTTCTAGAGTCGCCTTATATAATTAATTGAATTTCATTGTTACTATAAATAACATGGTTAATAAGACAATTGTTACTATGAACGTTAGTTAGTATGAACGTTAATTTGAAATGAAAGATTAATATTGTATTGTTAAAAAAGCACGAAAGTTAATAGGGATCACTATTATGATCTCATTGCACGGTATCAGCATTGGTTATCTATTCACGACAATGAGCGCGACCAGACGTGCTTGTTAATCATTAAAAGCCAATCACAATCAGTCATCCTGTCCCAATAGTCGACTCAATCGGTTACGTCAGACTTGCTAATTGGATTGCCGATATAGAAGTACTGGATAGTGTACCAAAACATTGGAAAATAAAGACTTACACACACCTACTCACACTCTATAATCAAAAACTAAACACCATCAGCAATTCTGTCACAAACTAGTCTCAACAGCGGAATAGGTTACATAAGGCTGTTTGCCGGATTGCTGATACAAAAATACTGATATGATAAAAAATTTAATAATAAAAACTGTAGCTCTGATTGGTACTCGCTAATCGTTAAAAGTCAAGATCATCAACAATTCCGACCCATTCTAGCATCAATAGCCGACTGAATAAGTTACATAGGACTGGATGATCTGATTGCTGTTGTAAAAATACTGGATAGTGCATCAAAGAATAGTTTCATTTGTACTCGTTAATCATCAAAAGCCTTTTGTACGTTTATAGCCATGTAATGTAGTGTAGTAAGCTAGTACTAAATCAGTTACGTCAGAATACAAATCATACTGTCGATACATAAATAGTAGACAGTGCGTCTTACTAACATTATTCTTCAATCCCGTGTGATCAGCGGGGAAAATTATATTGTAGTAGTTTGTATATAAATTGAGATAGAACTTTTCGAAGATATTTATGTATAGTCTTCTCGTATGCATTGAGTCACGTAATGGCATCCCTTATCGTTCCGTATCTAGACTAAACAAACTATTAAATGCAATACATTCCCCCAGCACCATCCAAACTTTAAACAAGCACGTGCCCCATTAACTGACTATTCCATTATCTTTAACCTCGAAGTTCTGCACCACGCCTCCTGGCCACACGTGCCTCTCGAACGTATCTATCACCTTGCTGCAAATTGTATGCCACTGATACATTGCGCATATGCAACCGTCTCCTTGTTCTGCAAATTCGGAGGAATGATTATTGTATCGCTCTCTTAGTAACAACCAGAGATGGGCAACGGGTTAAAACACAATCAACGCGCCCGAATTTTTACCCAAAGCGCGGAGTTTTAACTCATTCTACCCAAAATCGTGGGCGGAAACGACAAACACTTGTTATAATTTACTTATAACAAATTTTGATGTAAAAAATATTTTTTAGACGAAAAGAGGCAGTGCTATACAATACCTTGCCATCCTATGGATTTTCACTGCTAAGGATTGATTTAAGGTTCTGAAGATTGATTTCATATCATATACATATGTATATGAAGGCTATATATATATATGTCAGGCTATATAGCCTGACTTCACCCCTGCTGGGTATAGGCCTCCAAGTTTCTGTGCCACTCCCCACGATCTCGTGCCAATCTCATCCAGGTTCGCCTCTAATTCCTGCGATGTCATCCGCCCATCTCGCCGCTGGACGCCCGACGTTCCGGTATCCATTCCTTGGACGCCACTCAGTTATCACCTTACTCCATCTGTCATCTTGTCTCCGTATCAGGTCCCCAGCGCCACTTTTGCTTCGTGATGCGATTCCCCACGTCCTTTACTTTAGTTCGACTTCGGATCTGGACATTGGGAACACGGTCTATTAGCTTGATACCGAGCATGACACGCTCCATGGCTCTCTGTGCAACTCTCATCCTATACACAGCCTCCTGCGTGAGCGTCCATGTCTCGGCACCGTAAGACATAGTAGGCAGAACACACTGATTATATAGTCGGGTCTTCAGACATTGTGGAATTTTAGCTGACTTAAGAATGTCGTCCAACTTGCCAAACGCGGAAGATCGATTTAAGTGCATACAATCTAACGATTTTTTGTATCGTGCAATATTCGAGCGGAATCGATTCAATAGAAAGGCAAGTCGAATCGACTGTATCAGAAAGCAATAAACATTTTGAGATAATATCATTAGATTTAAACGAAATTCGATTTACAACAAATATTTAGTTGTAAGTTTATGCACACGATTTTGGGCGCTAATGCTTTTAACCTGATTTAAGCGGCGTTAACAATGAGCCGGGTTAAAAACAGCGCTTTACCATCTCTGGTAACGACCAATACGTTCTTATTGTATCAAAAATGCCCATTTCAATCAGTCGGACGAAAACGATATTACATTGATACTTATACCGTGTTGTATCTTTACGATGATTGCTCGGCAATGTAGGTGGTATAATATCGTTTCTTTCCTGACGAACAATCGTAACTAGCTTCAGCTTCATTTTTTACGTGAGAGACTTTATGAGAGAATGTTCGATTTTGAAAGCAGAGTAAAGTAAGTTGCTACAAAAATGTCAGTTTCTACGAGAAGTGGCGTATACAGAATGGTTTAATAATAAAGCTTTTTGTTTTGCCCTAATAAACTCGACGCGAAAGTAGGCGAGTTGAAACGCGATTAATTGATATATTGTTCTAAGGGTCACTGTATTCAGTAAAACACGGTCATACACTAAATTGTTTCAGTCTAGGCGTTTATAAATAAATCTGTACGTAAATACTGGTTTCACTTGGTTGCATCAATGCAATCACCTATAAATCCCAAGTGTACCTTGCGTCGCGTTTGGATCGCTTCTACATTAAATCTACCATCATTTTAATAACTATCGTAATAGACATTTTTAACGAAATTTAGTTATAAACATATCTGGAATCAGCGAAACTATATCTACAACCCCTATAACCGGTTTTTTTTATATATCTCAATTACTTTTAGTTTTATTGGTAAGCAAAATCTGCGTAGTTGATATTTTTCAAAGAAAAACTAATTTAGGTGCCAATATCACAAAAGTTACCAATATGTGGAAGTAGTTTTCATGAAATTCCGAAATTTGTGCTTTCGATATTTTATGAAAAATATTAGGAAGAATTATTTATTTTTTGTAAATATGTAAATAATTTTTGATGATGCAGTGGTCCCCAAACTAATGACTTTTATGAAAAAGAAGAGGTAGTCAGAACATTTGAGGGTGAGGAAATGACGAAATCAAAATAAAATAAAATTGCGATATAAACTTGCTTTTAGACTTAATATTTTCTGTAAGCTTACTTACTACCAATAACTCATCTGAGTGTATAATTAATAAATAAAATCAAACGCCTAACTTATTTTGAAATGTATGATGTAAGTCAAAAATGTTAATTTTAGAATTTAAAATTACTTACATCTTTTCGTAATAGAAACTTTTTACACACACAAATATATATATTATATATGTTATTATATATGTTATTTGTTTTTACCACAGGATACCTTTAATTTCACAAAAACGTATTTTATTTGATCGAATGTTTAAAATTTTTAAGATTATTTTTGTTAATAGTGTTGATTTAAAGATAATTTGATTATGGAACTTGGAAGATAGTGAAGGAATGTTTTTGGGGACATTTTTATATTATTATTATTTTCAATTAAATAGAAAAATCAATATTTTAAGAAGGCATTAGTAGCAATTCAAGTACAGTTTGTTACTAAATATTTATTTACGGCAAGAATCAAATACTTTTTTTTTATAAAACGTAAGGCCATAAATTTCGAGATTTTGAAACAATTACCCAAATGCGTTAGTTATGACAAGCAGGGCCTTAGAATAATAACGCGTAGAAACCCAGCCCGCACACGCTAAGTGAGCAAATTGAAGCGCTCCCAAAGGGCCTACACGAGCGGGCGGGCCTTCAGTGCTCAAGGTTAACTTGCACCGCAAACAGGTCCAGAATTTTAGCTAAAAATGACGAAATGTGCGGTAAATGAGTGTAAAAATACGTCAGACAAACATAAAATAGATACGAACATCACATTCCACAAGGAAGTAACGCGTTTCAACTTGTATTTTTATATAAATATTCACTAAAACCGAAACTTAACCTACTACTAAAATTAGCCTACATGAATTTGATTTTTACCTCAGTTGTGACAGTTCGTTTGATATGAAACTATCATTCTATGCGTTATTATTCTAAGAGCAGGGCAGAAATAAGGATACGTTTAAGTGTTTAAAACTAAGTATCTCACAATGTCAACGTCAACGTCCAATGCAAAAGCAACAATATATATATACATATAATGAAATTAATGAAACAAAGGGATTATATTAAAATTTATGCATACTTATAGGTCTACATATATTAAGTCTACATAATATAGTATTGTTCTCAAACGTGATCGGAAATATTTGCATTACTTTCAAAAAAAGAACATACAAACTTTGTCATTTATGGAGCGCGCCTAAGCTGGCAAATTAGGTATGTAAATCCATTTCTGTCCGCTGCTCTAAACTTGTAAATATATATCCATTAACACAGAGACATGTAAACCGACTAAAAAAAAGGCATACAGTCTTACGCTCATTGGAATCAGTGTGGACAATTGCGAGAATGAAAAAAATGCCTATGGTATATTTGTTATAATTATTAATACAAAGATCGAACACTCAGAAAAAACACTCAGATAAAATTCCTTCGATCCGGTCGGATTCGAACCGACGTCATCTTGCATACCGTGCCAGACGCTATACCAACTAAGCCACGCAACGAACCAACGGACCTCACGAATTTTTCTATGTGCTTGCGTCGTATCATTATACTTGGTCTTTCAACGACTTTTTAGTCGTAGCGCCATCTATGAGAAATCTTTAACAGATTTATCACCCAGTTAGTACCTTTACAGCTACCAGTCCTGGCGAGAGATGTCGCTATTCACTGTATTAATTAAATTGTTATTGAATTGATATTCAATATTTTTTTGTGAAATGACTCCACTAGTTTGTTATAATTATTAATACAAAGATCGAACACTCAGAAAAAGCACTCAGAAAAAGTTCCTTCGATCCGGTCGGATTCGAACCGACGTCTTCTTGCATACCGTGCCAGACGCTATACCAACTAAGCCACGGAACGAACCAACGGACCACACGAATTTTTCTATGTGCTTGCGTCGTGTCTTTGTACTTGGTCTTTCAACGACTTTTTAGTCGTAGCGCCATCTATGAGAAATCTTTAACAGATTTATCACCCAGTTAGTACCTTTACAGCTACCAGTCCTGGCGAGAGATGTCGCTATTCACTGTATTAATTAAATTGTTATTGAATATCGTTCCGTGGCTTAGTTGGTATAGCGTCTGCCACGGTATGCAAAAAGACGTCGGTTCGAATCCGTCCGGATCGAAGGAATTTTTTCTGAGTGTTTTTTCTGAGTGTTCGATCTTTGTATTAATAATTATAACAAACTAGTGGAGTAATTTCACAAATAATAATTGAATATCAATTCAATAACAGTTTCATTAATACAGTGAATAGCGACATCTCTCGCCAGGACTGGTAGCTGTAAAAGTACTAACTGGGTGATAAATCTGTTAAAGATTTATCATAGATGGCGCTACGACTAAAAAGTCGTTGAAAGACCAAGTACAA